>NW_027365828.1:0-91628 GCF_046119375.1 Phyllobates terribilis | reverse complement strand
GGAGAAATTACTGTTTGTGCATTTACAATATTCATTGATTTTTGCCATTGAAAAACGTCCAGAAATGTTTGAAGCTACTGACTGAATGAAAGGAGCTGGCATCTCACTCTCTTTGAATCTTCTTTATCATGCTAGGATTAGCAGGAAAAAGCAAAAAATTTCAGAATTGCACCTTGCAATGTGGAGATATTACTGTTTGTGCATTTACAATATTCATTGATTTTTGCCATTGAAAAACATCATGTTATTCATATACCAGAAATGTTTGAAGCTACTGACTGAATGAAAAGAGCTGGCATCTCACTCTCTTTGAATCTTCTTTATCATGCTAGGATTAGCAGGAAAAAGCAAAAAAATTCAGAATTGCACCTTGCAATGCGGAGAAATTACTGTTTGTGCATTTACAATATTCATTGATTTTTGCCATTGAAAAACGTCCAGAAATGTTTGAAGCTACTGACTGAATGAAAAGAGCTGGCATCTCACTCTCTTTGAATCTTCTTTATCATGCTAGGATTAGCAGGAAAAAGCAAAAAATTTCAGAATTGCACCTTGCAATGCGGAGATATTACTGTTTGTGCATTTACAATATTCATTGATTTTTGCCATTGAAAAACGTCCAGAAATGTTTGAAGCTACTGACTGAATGAAAAGAGCTGGCATCTCACTCTCTTTGAATCTTCTTTATCATGCTAGGATTAGCAGGAAAAAGCAAAAAATTTCAGAATTGCACCTTGCAATGCGGAGATATTACTGTTTGTGCATTTACAATATTCATTGATTTTTGCCATTGAAAAACATCATGTTATTCATATACCAGAAATGTTTGAAGCTACTGACTGAATGAAAAGAGCTGGCATCTCACTCTCTTTGAATCTTCTTTATCATGCTAGGATTAGCAGGAAAAAGCCAAAAATTTCAGAATTGCACCTTGCAATGCGGAGAAATTACTGTTTGTGCATTTACAATATTCATTGATTTTTGCCATTGAAAAACGTCCAGAAATGTTTGAAGCTACTGACTGAATGAAAGGAGCTGGCATCTCACTCTCTTTGAATCTTCTTTATCATGCTAGGATTAGCAGGAAAAAGCAAAAAATTTCAGAATTGCACCTTGCAATGCGGAGATATTACTGTTTGTGCATTTACAATATTCATTGATTTTTGCCATTGAAAAACGTCCAGAAATGTTTGAAGCTACTGACTGAATGAAAGGAGCTGGCATCTCACTCTATTTGAATCTTCTTTATCATGCTAGGATTAGCAGGAAAAAGCAAAAAATTTCAGAATTGCACCTTGCAATGTGGAGATATTACTGTTTGTGCATTTACAATATTCATTGATTTTTGCCATTGAAAAACATCATGTTATTCATATACCAGAAATGTTTGAAGCTACTGACTGAATGAAAAGAGCTGGCATCTCACTCTCTTTGAATCTTCTTTATCATGCTAGGATTAGCAGGAAAAAGCAAAAAATTTCAGAATTGCACCTTGCAATGCGGAGATATTACTGTTTGTGCATTTACAATATTCATTGATTTTTGCCATTGAAAAACGTCCAGAAATGTTTGAAGCTACTGACTGAATGAAAAGAGCTGGCATCTCACTCTCTTTGAATCTTCTTTATCATGCTAGGATTAGCAGGAAAAAGCAAAAAATTTCAGAATTGCACCTTGCAATGCGGAGATATTACTGTTTGTGCATTTACAATATTCATTGATTTTTGCCATTGAAAAACGTCCAGAAATGTTTGAAGCTACTGACTGAATGAAAAGAGCTGGCATCTCACTCTCTTTGAATCTTCTTTATCATGCTAGGATTAGCAGGAAAAAGCAAAAAATTTCAGAATTGCACCTTGCAATGTGGAGATATTACTGTTTGTGCATTTACAATATTCATTGATTTTTGCCATTGAAAAACGTCCAGAAATGTTTGAAGCTACTGACTGAATGAAAAGAGCTGGCATCTCACTCTCTTTGAATCTTCTTTATCATGCTAGGATTAGCAGGAAAAAGCAAAAAATTTCAGAATTGCACCTTGCAATGCGGAGATATTACTGTTTGTGCATTTACAATATTCATTGATTTTTGCCATTGAAAAACGTCCAGAAATGTTTGAAGCTACTGACTGAATGAAAGGAGCTGGCATCTCACTCTCTTTGAATCTTCTTTATCATGCTAGGATTAGCAGGAAAAAGCAAAAAATTTCAGAATTGCACCTTGCAATGTGGAGATATTACTGTTTGTGCATTTACAATATTCATTGATTTTTGCCATTGAAAAACATCATGTTATTCATATACCAGAAATGTTTGAAGCTACTGACTGAATGAAAAGAGCTGGCATCTCACTCTCTTTGAATCTTCTTTATCATGCTAGGATTAGCAGGAAAAAGCAAAAAATTTCAGAATTGCACCTTGCAATGCGGAGAAATTACTGTTTGTGCATTTACAATATTCATTGATTTTTGCCATTGAAAAACGTCCAGAAATGTTTGAAGCTACTGACTGAATGAAAAGAGCTGGCATCTCACTCTCTTTGAATCTTCTTTATCATGCTAGGATTAGCAGGAAAAAGCAAAAAATTTCAGAATTGCACCTTGCAATGCGGAGAAATTACTGTTTGTGCATTTACAATATTCATTGATTTTTGCCATTGAAAAACGTCCAGAAATGTTTGAAGCTACTGACTGAATGAAAGGAGCTGGCATCTCACTCTCTTTGAATCTTCTTTATCATGCTAGGATTAGCAGGAAAAAGCAAAAAATTTCAGAATTGCACCTTGCAATGTGGAGATATTACTGTTTGTGCATTTACAATATTCATTGATTTTTGCCATTGAAAAACATCATGTTATTCATATACCAGAAATGTTTGAAGCTACTGACTGAATGAAAAGAGCTGGCATCTCACTCTCTTTGAATCTTCTTTATCATGCTAGGATTAGCAGGAAAAAGCAAAAAATTTCAGAATTGCACCTTGCAATGCGGAGATATTACTGTTTGTGCATTTACAATATTCATTGATTTTTGCCATTGAAAAACGTCCAGAAATGTTTGAAGCTACTGACTGAATGAAAAGAGCTGGCATCTCACTCTCTTTGAATCTTCTTTATCATGCTAGGATTAGCAGGAAAAAGCAAAAAATTTCAGAATTGCACCTTGCAATGTGGAGATATTACTGTTTGTGCATTTACAATATTCATTGATTTTTGCCATTGAAAAACGTCCAGAAATGTTTGAAGCTACTGACTGAATGAAAAGAGCTGGCATCTCACTCTCTTTGAATCTTCTTTATCATGCTAGGATTAGCAGGAAAAAGCAAAAAATTTCAGAATTGCACCTTGCAATGCGGAGATATTACTGTTTGTGCATTTACAATATTCATTGATTTTTGCCATTGAAAAACGTCCAGAAATGTTTGAAGCTACTGACTGAATGAAAGGAGCTGGCATCTCACTCTCTTTGAATCTTCTTTATCATGCTAGGATTAGCAGGAAAAAGCAAAAAATTTCAGAATTGCACCTTGCAATGTGGAGATATTACTGTTTGTGCATTTACAATATTCAATGATTTTTGCCATTGAAAAACATCATGTTATTCATATACCAGAAATGTTTGAAGCTACTGACTGAATGAAAAGAGCTGGCATCTCACTCTCTTTGAATCTTCTTTATCATGCTAGGATTAGCAGGAAAAAGCAAAAAATTTCAGAATTGCACCTTGCAATGCGGAGAAATTACTGTTTGTGCATTTACAATATTCATTGATTTTTGCCATTGAAAAACGTCCAGAAATGTTTGAAGCTACTGACTGAATGAAAGGAGCTGGCATCTCACTCTCTTTGAATCTTCTTTATCATGCTAGGATTAGCAGGAAAAAGCAAAAAATTTCAGAATTGCACCTTGCAATGTGGAGATATTACTGTTTGTGCATTTACAATATTCATTGATTTTTGCCATTGAAAAACATCATGTTATTCATATACCAGAAATGTTTGAAGCTACTGACTGAATGAAAAGAGCTGGCATCTCACTCTCTTTGAATCTTCTTTATCATGCTAGGATTAGCAGGAAAAAGCAAAAAATTTCAGAATTGCACCTTGCAATGCGGAGATATTACTGTTTGTGCATTTACAATATTCATTGATTTTTGCCATTGAAAAACGTCCAGAAATGTTTGAAGCTACTGACTGAATGAAAAGAGCTGGCATCTCACTCTCTTTGAATCTTCTTTATCATGCTAGGATTAGCAGGAAAAAGCAAAAAAATTTCAGAATTGCACCTTGCAATGCGGAGAAATTACTGTTTGTGCATTTACAATATTCATTGATTTTTGCCATTGAAAAACGTCCAGAAATGTTTGAAGCTACTGACTGAATGAAAAGAGCTGGCATCTCACTCTCTTTGAATCTTCTTTATCATGCTAGGATTAGCAGGAAAAAGCAAAAAATTTCAGAATTGCACCTTGCAATGTGGAGATATTACTGTTTGTGCATTTACAATATTCATTGATTTTTGCCATTGAAAAACATCATGTTATTCATATACCAGAAATGTTTGAAGCTACTGACTGAATGAAAAGAGCTGGCATCTCACTCTCTTTGAATCTTCTTTATCATGCTAGGATTAGCAGGAAAAAGCAAAAAATTTCAGAATTGCACCTTGCAATGCGGAGAAATTACTGTTTGTGCATTTACAATATTCATTGATTTTTGCCATTGAAAAACATCCAGAAATGTTTGAAGCTACTGACTGAATGAAAGGAGCTGGCATCTCACTCTCTTTGAATCTTCTTTATCATGCTAGGATTAGCAGGAAAAAGCAAAAAATTTCAGAATTGCACCTTGCAATGCGGAGAAATTACTGTTTGTGCATTTACAATATTCATTGATTTTTGCCATTGAAAAACGTCCAGAAATGTTTGAAGCTACTTACTGAATGAAAGGAGCTGGCATCTCACTCTCTTTGAATCTTCTTTATCATGCTAGGATTAGCAGGAAAAAGCAAAAAATTTCAGAATTGCACCTTGCAATGTGGAGATATTACTGTTTGTGCATTTACAATATTCATTGATTTTTGCCATTGAAAAACATCATGTTATTCATATACCAGAAATGTTTGAAGCTACTGACTGAATGAAAAGAGCTGGCATCTCACTCTCTTTGAATCTTCTTTATCATGCTAGGATTAGCAGGAAAAAGCAAAAAATTTCAGAATTGCACCTTGCAATGTGGAGATATTACTGTTTGTGCATTTACAATATTCATTGATTTTTGCCATTGAAAATCGTCCAGAAATGTTTCAAGCTACTGACTGAATGAAAAGAGCTGGCATCTCACTCTCTTTGAATCTTCTTTATCATGCTAGGATTAGCAGGAAAAAGCAAAAAATTTCAGAATTGCACCTTGCAATGCGGAGAAATTACTGTTTGTGCATTTACAATATTCATTGATTTTTGCCATTGAAAAACATCATGTTATTCATATACCAGAAATGTTTGAAGCTACTGACTGAATGAAAAGAGCTGGCATCTCACTCTCTTTGAATCTTCTTTATCATGCTAGGATTAGCAGGAAAAAGCAAAAAATTTCAGAATTGCACCTTGCAATGCGGAGAAATTACTGTTTGTGCATTTACAATATTCATTGATTTTTGCCATTGAAAAACGTCCAGAAATGTTTGAAGCTACTGACTGAATGAAAGGAGCTGGCATCTCACTCTCTTTGAATCTTCTTTATCATGCTAGGATTAGCAGGAAAAAGCAAAAAATTTCAGAATTGCACCTTGCAATGTGGAGATATTTCTGTTTGTGCATTTACAATATTCATTGATTTTTGCCATTGAAAAACATCATGTTATACATATACCAGAAATGTTTGAAGCTACTGACTGAATGAAAAGAGCTGGCATCTCACTCTCTTTGAATCTTCTTTATCATGCTAGGATTAGCAGGAAAAAGCAAAAAATTTCAGAATTGCACCTTGCAATGTGGAGATATTACTGTTTGTGCATTTACAATATTCATTGATTTTTGCCATTGAAAAACGTCCAGAAATGTTTGAAGCTACTGACTGAATGAAAAGAGCTGGCATCTCACTCTCTTTGAATCTTCTTTATCATGCTAGGATTAGCAGGAAAAAGCAAAAAATTTCAGAATTGCACCTTGCAATGCGGAGATATTACTCTTTGTGCATTTACAATATTCATTGATTTTTGCCATTGAAAAACGTCCAGAAATGTTTGAAGCTACTGACTGAATGAAAAGAGCTGGCATCTCACTCTCTTTGAATCTTCTTTATCATGCTAGGATTAGCAGGAAAAAGCAAAAAATTTCAGAATTGCACCTTGCAATGCGGAGATCTTACTGTTTGTGCATTTACAATATTCATTGATTTTTGCCATTGAAAAACATCATGTTATTCATATACCAGAAATGTTTGAAGCTACTGACTGAATGAAAAGAGCTGGCATCTCACTCTCTTTGAATCTTCTTTATCATGCTAGGATTAGCAGGAAAAAGCAAAAAATTTCAGAATTGCACCTTGCAATGCGGAGAAATTACTGTTTGTGCATTTACAATATTCATTGATTTTTGCCATTGAAAAACGTCCAGAAATGTTTGAAGCTACTGACTGAATGAAAAGAGCTGGCATCTCACTCTCTTTGAATCTTCTTTATCATGCTAGGATTAGCAGGAAAAAGCAAAAAATTTCAGAATTGCACCTTGCAATGCGGAGAAATTACTGTTTGTGCATTTACAATATTCATTGATTTTTGCCATTGAAAAACGTCCAGAAATGTTTGAAGCTACTGACTGAATGAAAGGAGCTGGCATCTCACTCTCTTTGAATCTTCTTTATCATGCTAGGATTAGCAGGAAAAAGCAAAAAATTTCAGAATTGCACCTTGCAATGTGGAGATATTACTGTTTGTGCATTTACAATATTCATTGATTTTTGCCATTGAAAAACATCATGTTATTCATATACCAGAAATGTTTGAAGCTACTGACTGAATGAAAAGAGCTGGCATCTCACTCTCTTTGAATCTTCTTTATCATGCTAGGATTAGCAGGAAAAAGCAAAAAATTTCAGAATTGCACCTTGCAATGCGGAGATATTACTGTTTGTGCATTTACAATATTCATTGATTTTTGCCATTGAAAAACGTCCAGAAATGTTTGAAGCTACTGACTGAATGAAAAGAACTGGCATCTCACTCTCTTTGAATCTTCTTTATCATGCTAGGATTAGCAGGAAAAAGCAAAAAAATTTCAGAATTGCACCTTGCAATGCGGAGAAATTACTGTTTGTGCATTTACAATATTCATTGATTTTTGCCATTGAAAAACGTCCAGAAATGTTTGAAGCTACTGACTGAATGAAAAGAGCTGGCATCTCACTCTCTTTGAATCTTCTTTATCATGCTAGGATTAGCAGGAAAAAGCAAAAAATTTCAGAATTGCACCTTGCAATGTGGAGATATTACTGTTTGTGCATTTACAATATTCATTGATTTTTGCCATTGAAAAACATCATGTTATTCATATACCAGAAATGTTTGAAGCTACTGACTGAATGAAAAGAGCTGGCATCTCACTCTCTTTGAATCTTCTTTATCATGCTAGGATTAGCAGGAAAAAGCAAAAAATTTCAGAATTGCACCTTGCAATGCGGAGAAATTACTGTTTGTGCATTTACAATATTCATTGATTTTTGCCATTGAAAAACATCCAGAAATGTTTGAAGCTACTGACTGAATGAAAGGAGCTGGCATCTCACTCTCTTTGAATCTTCTTTATCATGCTAGGATTAGCAGGAAAAAGCAAAAAATTTCAGAATTGCACCTTGCAATGCGGAGAAATTACTGTTTGTGCATTTACAATATTCATTGATTTTTGCCATTGAAAAACATCATGTTATTCATATACCAGAAATGTTTGAAGCTACTGACTGAATGAAAAGAGCTGGCATCTCACTCTCTTTGAATCTTCTTTATCATGCTAGGATTAGCAGGAAAAAGCAAAAAATTTCAGAATTGCACCTTGCAATGCGGAGAAATTACTGTTTGTGCATTTACAATATTCATTGATTTTTGCCATTGAAAAACGTCCAGAAATGTTTGAAGCTACTGACTGAATGAAAGGAGCTGGCATCTCACTCTCTTTGAATCTTCTTTATCATGCTAGGATTAGCAGGAAAAAGCAAAAAATTTCAGAATTGCACCTTGCAATGTGGAGATATTACTGTTTGTGCATTTACAATATTCATTGATTTTTGCTATTGAAAAACATCATGTTATTCATATACCAGAAATGTTTGAAGCTACTGACTGAATGAAAAGAGCTGGCATCTCACTCTCTTTGAATCTTCTTTATCATGCTAGGATTAGCAGGAAAAAGCAAAAAATTTCAGAATTGCACCTTGCAATGTGGAGATATTACTGTTTGTGCATTTACAATATTCATTGATTTTTGCCATTGAAAAACGTCCAGAAATGTTTGAAGCTACTGACTGAATGAAAAGAGCTGGCATCTCACTCTCTTTGAATCTTCTTTATCATGCTAGGATTAGCAGGAAAAAGCAAAAAATTTCAGAATTGCACCTTGCAATGCGGAGATATTACTCTTTGTGCATTTACAATATTCATTGATTTTTGCCATTGAAAAACGTCCAGAAATGTTTGAAGCTACTGACTGAATGAAAAGAGCTGGCATCTCACTCTCTTTGAATCTTCTTTATCATGCTAGGATTAGCAGGAAAAAGCAAAAAATTTCAGAATTGCACCTTGCAATGCGGAGATATTACTGTTTGTGCATTTACAATATTCATTGATTTTTGCCATTGAAAAACGTCCAGAAATGTTTGAAGCTACTGACTGAATGAAAAGAGCTGGCATCTCACTCTCTTTGAATCTTCTTTATCATGCTAGGATTAGCAGGAAAAAGAAAAAAATTCAGAATTGCACCTTGCAATGCGGAGAAATTACTGTTTGTGCATTTACAATATTCATTGATTTTTGCCATTGAAAAACATCATGTCATTCATATACCAGAAATGTTTGAAGCTACTGACTGAATGAAAAGAGCTGGCATCTCACTCTCTTTGAATCTTCTTTATCATGCTAGGATTAGCAGGAAAAAGCAAAAAATTTCAGAATTGCACCTTGCAATGCGGAGATATTACTGTTTGTGCATTTACAATATTCATTGATTTTTGCCATTGAAAAACGTCCAGAAATGTTTGAAGCTACTGACTGAATGAAAAGAGCTGGCATCTCACTCTCTTTGAATCTTCTTTATCATGCTAGGATTAGCAGGAAAAAGCAAAAAATTTCAGAATTGCACCTTGCAATGCGGAGATATTACTGTTTGTGCATTTACAATATTCATTGATTTTTGCCATTGAAAAACATCATGTTATTCATATACCAGAAATGTTTGAAGCTACTGACTGAATGAAAAGAGCTGGCATCTCACTCTCTTTGAATCTTCTTTATCATGCTAGGATTAGCAGGAAAAAGCAAAAAATTTCAGAATTGCACCTTGCAATGTGGAGATTTTACTGTTTGTGCATTTACAATATTCATTGATTTTTGCCATTGAAAAACGTCCAGAAATGTTTGAAGCTACTGACTGAATGAAAAGAGCTGGCATCTCACTCTCTTTGAATCTTCTTTATCATGCTAGGATTAGCAGGAAAAAGCAAAAAATTTCAGAATTGCACCTTGCAATGCGGAGATATTACTCTTTGTGCATTTACAATATTCATTGATTTTTGCCATTGAAAAACGTCCAGAAATGTTTGAAGCTACTGACTGAATGAAAAGAGCTGGCATCTCACTCTCTTTGAATCTTCTTTATCATGCTAGGTTTAGCAGGAAAAAGCAAAAAATTTCAGAATTGCACCTTGCAATGCGGAGATATTACTGTTTGTGCATTTACAATATTCATTGATTTTTGCCATTGAAAAACGTCCAGAAATGTTTGAAGCTACTGACTGAATGAAAAGAGCTGGCATCTCACTCTCTTTGAATCTTCTTTATCATGCTAGGATTAGCAGGAAAAAGAAAAAATTTCAGAATTGCACCTTGCAATGCGGAGAAATTACTGTTTGTGCATTTACAATATTCATTGATTTTTGCCATTGAAAAACATCATGTCATTCATATACCAGAAATGTTTGAAGCTACTGACTGAATGAAAAGAGCTGGCATCTCACTCTCTTTGAATCTTCTTTATCATGCTAGGATTAGCAGGAAAAAGCAAAAAATTTCAGAATTGCACCTTGCAATGCGGAGATATTACTGTTTGTGCATTTACAATATTCATTGATTTTTGCCATTGAAAAACGTCCAGAAATGTTTGAAGCTACTGACTGAATGAAAAGAGCTGGCATCTCACTCTCTTTGAATCTTCTTTATCATGCTAGGATTAGCAGGAAAAAGCAAAAAATTTCAGAATTGCACCTTGCAATGCGGAGATATTACTGTTTGTGCATTTACAATATTCATTGATTTTTGCCATTGAAAAACATCATGTTATTCATATACCAGAAATGTTTGAAGCTACTGACTGAATGAAAAGAGCTGGCATCTCACTCTCTTTGAATCTTCTTTATCATGCTAGGATTAGCAGGAAAAAGCAAAAAATTTCAGAATTGCACCTTGCAATGCGGAGATATTACTGTTTGTGCATTTACAATATTCATTGATTTTTGCCATTGAAAAACGTCCAGAAATGTTTGAAGCTACTGACTGAATGAAAAGAGCTGGCATCTCACTCTCTTTGAATCTTCTTTATCATGCTAGGATTAGCTGGAAAAAGCAAAAAATTTCAGAATTGCACCTTGCAATGCGGAGAAATTACTGTTTGTGCATTTACAATATTAATTGATTTTTGCCATTGAAAAACATCATGTTATTCATATACCAGAAATGTTTGAAGCTACTGACTGAATGAAAGGAGCTGGCATCTCACTCTCTTTGAATCTTCTTTATCATGCTAGGATTAGCAGGAAAAAGCAAAAAATTTCAGAATTGCACCTTGCAATGCGGAGAAATTACTGTTTGTGCATTTACAATATTCATTGATTTTTGCCATTGAAAAACGTCCAGAAATGTTTGAAGCTACTTACTGAATGAAAGGAGCTGGCATCTCACTCTCTTTGAATCTTCTTTATCATGCTAGGATTAGCAGGAAAAAGCAAAAAATTTCAGAATTGCACCTTGCAATGTGGAGATATTACTGTTTGTGCATTTACAATATTCATTGATTTTTGCCATTGAAAAACATCATGTTATTCATATACCAGAAATGTTTGAAGCTACTGACTGAATGAAAAGAGCTGGCATCTCACTCTCTTTGAATCTTCTTTATCATGCTAGGATTAGCAGGAAAAAGCAAAAAATTTCAGAATTGCACCTTGCAATGTGGAGATATTACTGTTTGTGCATTTACAATATTCATTGATTTTTGCCATTGAAAATCGTCCAGAAATGTTTCAAGCTACTGACTGAATGAAAAGAGCTGGCATCTCACTCTCTTTGAATCTTCTTTATCATGCTAGGATTAGCAGGAAAAAGCAAAAAATTTCAGAATTGCACCTTGCAATGCGGAGAAATTACTGTTTGTGAATTTACAATATTCATTGATTTTTGCCATTGAAAAACATCATGTTATTCATATACCAGAAATGTTTGAAGCTACTGACTGAATGAAAAGAGCTGGCATCTCACTCTCTTTGAATCTTCTTTATCATGCTAGGATTAGCAGGAAAAAGCAAAAAATTTCAGAATTGCACCTTGCAATGCGGAGAAATTACTGTTTGTGCATTTACAATATTCATTGATTTTTGCAATTGAAAAACGTCCAGAAATGTTTGAAGCTACTGACTGAATGAAAGGAGCTGGCATCTCACTCTCTTTGAATCTTCTTTATCATGCTAGGATTAGCAGGAAAAAGCAAAAAATTTCAGAATTGCACCTTGCAATGTGGAGATATTACTGTTTGTGCCTTTACAATATTCATTGATTTTTGCCATTGAAAAACATCATGTTATTCATATACCAGAAATGTTTGAAGCTACTGACTGAATGAAAAGAGCTGGCATCTCACTCTCTTTGAATCTTCTTTATCATGCTAGGATTAGCAGGAAAAAGCAAAAAATTTCAGAATTGCACCTTGCAATGTGGAGATATTACTGTTTGTGCATTTACAATATTCATTGATTTTTGCCATTGAAAAACGTCCAGAAATGTTTGAAGCTACTGACTGAATGAAAAGAGCTGGCATCTCACTCTCTTTGAATCTTCTTTATCATGCTAGGATTAGCAGGAAAAAGCAAAAAATTTCAGAATTGCACCTTGCAATGCGGAGATATTACTCTTTGTGCATTTACAATATTCATTGATTTTTGCCATTGAAAAACGTCCAGAAATGTTTGAAGCTACTGACTGAATGAAAAGAGCTGGCATCTCACTCTCTTTGAATCTTCTTTATCATGCTAGGATTAGCAGGAAAAAGCAAAAAATTTCAGAATTGCACCTTGCAATGCGGAGATCTTACTGTTTGTGCATTTACAATATTCATTCATTTTTGCCATTGAAAAACATCATGTTATTCATATACCAGAAATGTTTGAAGCTACTGACTGAATGAAAAGAGCTGGCATCTCACTCTCTTTGAATCTTCTTTATCATGCTAGGATTAGCAGGAAAAAGCAAAAAATTTCAGAATTGCACCTTGCAATGCGGAGATATTACTGTTTGTGCATTTACAATATTCATTGATTTTTGCCATTGAAAAACGTCCAGAAATGTTTGAAGCTACTGACTGAATGAAAAGAGCTGGCATCTCACTCTCTTTGAATCTTCTTTATCATGCTAGGATTAGCAGGAAAAAGAAAAAATTTCAGAATTGCACCTTGCAATGCGGAGAAATTACTGTTTGTGCATTTACAATATTCATTGATTTTTGCCATTGAAAAACATCATGTCATTCATATACCAGAAATGTTTGAAGCTACTGACTGAATGAAAAGAGCTGGCATCTCACTCTCTTTGAATCTTCTTTATCATGCTAGGATTAGCAGGAAAAAGCAAAAAATTTCAGAATTGCACC
Organism: Phyllobates terribilis; assembly: GCF_046119375.1. Classification (NCBI taxonomy): domain Eukaryota; kingdom Metazoa; phylum Chordata; class Amphibia; order Anura; family Dendrobatidae; genus Phyllobates; species Phyllobates terribilis. The sequence continues at coordinate 78,508 of NW_027365828.1, read as the reverse complement.
TTGCAATGCGGAGAAATTACTGTTTGTGCATTTACAATATTCATTGATTTTTGCCATTGAAAAACGTCCAGAAATGTTTGAAGCTACTGACTGAATGAAAAGAGCTGGCATCTCACTCTCTTTGAATCTTCTTTATCATGCTAGGATTAGCAGGAAAAAGCAAAAAATTTCAGAATTGCACCTTGCAATGCGGAGATATTACTGTTTGTGCATTTACAATATTCATTGATTTTTGCCATTGAAAAACGTCCAGAAATGTTTGAAGCTACTGACTGAATGAAAAGAGCTGGCATCTCACTCTCTTTGAATCTTCTTTATCATGCTAGGATTAGCAGGAAAAAGCAAAAAATTTCAGAATTGCACCTTGCAATGCGGAGATATTACTGTTTGTGCATTTACAATATTCATTGATTTTTGCCATTGAAAAACATCATGTTATTCATATACCAGAAATGTTTGAAGCTACTGACTGAATGAAAAGAGCTGGCATCTCACTCTCTTTGAATCTTCTTTATCATGCTAGGATTAGCAGGAAAAAGCAAAAAATTTCAGAATTGCACCTTGCAATGCGGAGATATTACTGTTTGTGCATTTACAATATTCATTGATTTTTGCCATTGAAAAACGTCCAGAAATGTTTGAAGCTACTGACTGAATGAAAAGAGCTGGCATCTCACTCTCTTTGAATCTTCTTTATCATGCTAGGATTAGCAGGAAAAAGCAAAAAATTTCAGAATTGCACCTTGCAATGCAGAGATATTACTGTTTGTGCATTTACAATATTCATTGATTTTTGCCATTGAAAAACATCATGTTATTCATATACCAGAAATGTTTGAAGCTACTGACTGAATGAAAAGAGCTGGCATCTCACTCTCTTTGAATCTTCTTTATCATGCTAGGATTAGCTGGAAAAAGCAAAAAATTTCAGAATTGCACCTTGCAATGCGGAGAAATTACTGTTTGTGCATTTACAATATTAATAGATTTTTGCCATTGAAAAACATCATGTTATTCATATACCAGAAATGTTTGAAGCTACTGACTGAATGAAAGGAGCTGGCATCTCACTCTCTTTGAATCTTCTTTATCATGCTAGGATTAGCAGGAAAAAGCAAAAAATTTCAGAATTGCACCTTGCAATGCGGAGATATTACTGTTTGTGCATTTACAATATTCATTGATTTTTGCCATTGAAAAACATCCAGAAATGTTTGAAGCTACTGACTGAATGAAAAGAGCTGGCATCTCACTCTCTTTGAATCTTCTTTATCATGCTAGGATTAGCAGGAAAAAGCAAAAAATTTCAGAATTGCACCTTGCAATGCGGAGATATTACTGTTTGTGCATTTAAAATATTCATTGATTTTTGCCATTGAAAAACGTCCAGAAATGTTTGAAGCTACTGACTGAATGAAAAGAGCTGGCATCTCACTCTCTTTGAATCTTCTTTATCATGCTAGGATTAGCAGGAAAAAGCAAAAAATTTCAGAATTGCACCTTGCAATGCGGAGATATTACTGTTTGTGCATTTACAATATTCATTGATTTTTGCCATTGAAAAACGTCCAGAAATGTTTGAAGCTACTGACTGAATGAAAAGAGCTGGCATCTCACTCTCTTTGAATCTTCTTTATCATGCTAGGATTAGCAGGAAAAAGCAAAAAATTTCAGAATTGCACCTTGCAATGCGGAGATATTACTGTTTGTGCATTTACAATATTCATTGATTTTTGCCATTGAAAAACGTCCAGAAATGTTTGAAGCTACTGACTGAATGAAAAGAGCTGGCATCTCACTCTCTTTGAATCTTCTTTATCATGCTAGGATTAGCAGGAAAAAGCAAAAAATTTCAGAATTGCACCTTGCAATGTGGAGATATTACTGTTTGTGCATTTACAATATTCATTGATTTTTGCCATTGAAAAACGTCCAGAAATGTTTGAAGCTACTGACTGAATGAAAGGAGCTGGCATCTCACTCTCTTTGAATCTTCTTTATCATGCTAGGATTAGCAGGAAAAAGCAAAAAAATTCAGAATTGCACCTTGCAATGCGGAGATATTACTGTTTGTGCATTTACAATATTCATTGATTTTTGCCATTGAAAAACGTCCAGAAATGTTTGAAGCTACTGACTGAATGAAAGGAGCTGGCATCTCACTCTCTTTGAATCTTCTTTATCATGCTAGGATTAGCAGGAAAAAGCAAAAAATTTCAGAATTGCACCTTGCAATGCGGAGATATTACTGTTTGTGCATTTACAATATTCATTGATTTTTGCCATTGAAAAACATCATGTTATTCATATACCAGAAATGTTTGAAGCTACTGACTGAATGAAAAGAGCTGGCATCTCACTCTCTTTGAATCTTCTTTATCATGCTAGGATTAGCAGGAAAAAGCAAAAAATTTCAGAATTGCACCTTGCAATGCAGAGATATTACTGTTTGTGCATTTACAATATTCATTGATTTTTGCCATTGAAAAATATCATGTTATTCATATACCAGAAATGTTTGAAGCTACTGACTGAAAGAAAAGAGCTGGCATCTCACTCTCTTTGAATCTTCTTTATCATGCTAGGATTAGCAGGAAAAAGCAAAAAATTTCAGAATTGCACCTTGCAATGCGGAGATATTACTGTTTGTGCATTTACAATATTCATTGATTTTTGCCATTGAAAAACATCATGTTATTCATATACCAGAAATGTTTGAAGCTACTGACTGAGTGAAAAGAGCTGGCATCTCACTCTCTTTGAATCTTCTTTATCATGCTAGGATTAGCAGGAAAAAGCAAAAAATTTCAGAATTGCACCTTGCAATGCGGAGATATTACTGTTTGTGCATTTACAATATTCATTGATTTTTGCCATTGAAAAACATCATGTTATTCATATACCAGAAATGTTTGAAGCTACTGACTGAATGAAAAGAGCTGGCATCTCACTCTCTTTGAATCTTCTTTATCATGCTAGGATTAGCAGGAAAAAGCAAAAAATTTCAGAATTGCACCTTGCAATGCGGAGAAATTACTGTTTGTGCATTTACAATATTCATTGATTTTTGCCATTGAAAAACATCATGTTATTCATATACCAGAAATGTTTGAAGCTACTGACTGAATGAAAAGAGCTGGCATCTCACTCTCTTTGAATCTTCTTTATCATGCTAGGATTAGCAGGAAAAAGTAAAAAATTTCAGAATTGCACCTTGCAATGCGGAGATATTACTGTTTGTGCATTTACAATATTCATTGATTTTTGCCATTGAAAAACGTCCAGAAATGTTTGAAGCTACTGACTGAATGAAAAGAGCTGGCATCTCACTCTCTTTGAATCTTCTTTATCATGCTAGGATTAGCAGGAAAAAGCAAAAAATTTCAGAATTGCACCTTGCAATGCGGAGATATTACTGTTTGTGCATTTACAATATTCATTGATTTTTGCCATTGAAAAACGTCCAGAAATGTTTGAAGCTACTGACTGAATGAAAAGAGCTGGCATCTCACTCTCTTTGAATCTTCTTTATCATGCTAGGATTAGCAGGAAAAAGCAAAAAATTTCAGAATTGCACCTTGCAATGCGGAGATATTACTGTTTGTGCATTTACAATATTCATTGATTTTTGCCATTGAAAAACGTCCAGAAATGTTTGAAGCTACTGACTGAATGAAAAGAGCTGGCATCTCACTCTCTTTGAATCTTCTTTATCATGCTAGGATTAGCAGGAAAAAGCAAAAAATTTCAGAATTGCACCTTGCAATGTGAAGATATTACTGTTTGTGCATTTACAATATTCATTGATTTTTGCCATTGAAAAACATCCAGAAATGTTTGAAGCTACTGACTGAATGAAAGGAGCTGGCATCTCACTCTCTTTGAATCTTCTTTATCATGCTAGGATTAGCAGGAAAAAGCAAAAAAATTCAGAATTGCACCTTGCAATGCGGAGATATTACTGTTTGTGCATTTACAATATTCATTGATTTTTGCCATTGAAAAACGTCCAGAAATGTTTGAAGCTACTGACTGAATGAAAAGAGCTGGCATCTCACTCTCTTTGTATCTTCTTTATCATGCTAAGAGGAGCAGGAAAAAGCAAAAAATTTCAGAATTGCACCTTGCAATGTGGAGATATTACTGTTTGTGCATTTACAATATTCATTGATTTTTGCCATTGAAAAACATCATGTTATTCATATACCAGAAATGTTTGAAGCTACTGACTGAATGAAAAGAGCTGGCATCTCACTCTCTTTGAATCTTCTTTATCATGCTAGGATTAGCAGGAAAAAGTAAAAAATTTCAGAATTGCACCTTGCAATGCGGAGATATTACTGTTTGTGCATTTACAATATTCATTGATTTTTGCCATTGAAAAACGTCCAGAAATGTTTGAAGCTACTGACTGAATGAAAAGAGCTGGCATCTCACTCTCTTTGAATCTTCTTTATCATGCTAGGATTAGCAGGAAAAAGCAAAAAATTTCAGAATTGCACCTTGCAATGCGGAGATATTACTGTTTGTGCATTTACAATATTCATTGATTTTTGCCATTGAAAAACGTCCAGAAATGTTTGAAGCTACTGACTGAATGAAAAGAGCTGGCATCTCACTCTCTTTGAATCTTCTTTATCATGCTAGGATTAGCAGGAAAAAGCAAAAAATTTCAGAATTGCACCTTGCAATGCGGAGATATTACTGTTTGTGCATTTACAATATTCATTGATTTTTGCCATTGAAAAACGTCCAGAAATGTTTGAAGCTACTGACTGAATGAAAAGAGCTGGCATCTCACTCTCTTTGAATCTTCTTTATCATGCTAGGATTAGCAGGAAAAAGCAAAAAATTTCAGAATTGCACCTTGCAATGTGAAGATATTACTGTTTGTGCATTTACAATATTCATTGATTTTTGCCATTGAAAAACATCCAGAAATGTTTGAAGCTACTGACTGAATGAAAGGAGCTGGCATCTCACTCTCTTTGAATCTTCTTTATCATGCTAGGATTAGCAGGAAAAAGCAAAAAAATTCAGAATTGCACCTTGCAATGCGGAGATATTACTGTTTGTGCATTTACAATATTAATTGATTTTTGCCATTGAAAAACATCATGTTATTCATATACCAGAAATGTTTGAAGCTACTGACTGAATGAAAAGAGCTGGCATCTCACTCTCTTTGAATCTTCTTTATCATGCTAGGATTAGCAGGAAAAAGTAAAAAATTTCAGAATTGCACCTTGCAATGCGGAGATATTACTGTTTGTGCATTTACAATATTCATTGATTTTTGCCATTGAAAAACGTCCAGAAATGTTTGAAGCTACTGACTGAATGAAAAGAGCTGGCATCTCACTCTCTTTGAATCTTCTTTATCATGCTAGGATTAGCAGGAAAAAGCAAAAAATTTCAGAATTGCACCTTGCAATGCGGAGATATTACTGTTTGTGCATTTACAATATTCATTGATTTTTGCCATTGAAAAACGTCCAGAAATGTTTGAAGCTACTGACTGAATGAAAAGAGCTGGCATCTCACTCTCTTTGAATCTTCTTTATCATGCTAGGATTAGCAGGAAAAAGCAAAAAATTTCAGAATTGCACCTTGCAATGCGGAGATATTACTGTTTGTGCATTTACAATATTCATTGATTTTTGCCATTGAAAAACGTCCAGAAATGTTTGAAGCTACTGACTGAATGAAAACAGCTGGCATCTCACTCTCTTTGAATCTTCTTTATCATGCTAGGATTAGCAGGAAAAAGCAAAAAATTTCAGAATTGCACCTTGCAATGTGAAGATATTACTGTTTGTGCATTTACAATATTCATTGATTTTTGCCATTGAAAAACGTCCAGAAATGTTTGAAGCTACTGACTGAATGAAAGGAGCTGGCATCTCACTCTCTTTGAATCTTCTTTATCATGCTAGGATTAGCAGGAAAAAGCAAAAAAATTCAGAATTGCACCTTGCAATGCGGAGATATTACTGTTTGTGCATTTACAATATTCATTGATTTTTGCCATTGAAAAACGTCCAGAAATGTTTGAAGCTACTGACTGAATGAAAGGAGCTGGCATCTCACTCTCTTTGAATCTTCTTTATCATGCTAGGATTAGCAGGAAAAAGCAAAAAATTTCAGAATTGCACCTTGCAATGCGGAGATATTACTGTTTGTGCATTTACAATATTCATTGATTTTTGCCATTGAAAAACATCATCTTATTCATATACCAGAAATGTTTGAAGCTACTGACTGAATGAAAAGAGCTGGCATCTCACTCTCTTTGAATCTTCTTTATCATGCTAGGATTAGCAGGAAAAAGCAAAAAATTTCAGAATTGCACCTTGCAATGCAGAGATATTACTGTTTGTGCATTTACAATATTCATTGATTTTTGCCATTGAAAAACATCATGTTATTCATATACCAGAAATGTTTGAAGCTACTGACTGAAAGAAAAGAGCTGGCATCTCACTCTCTTTGAATCTTCTTTATCATGCTAGGATTAGCAGGAAAAAGCAAAAAATTTCAGAATTGCACCTTGCAATGCGGAGATATTACTGTTTGTGCATTTACAATATTCATTGATTTTTGCCATTGAAAAACATCATGTTATTCATATACCAGAAATGTTTGAAGCTACTGACTGAATGAAAAGAGCTGGCATCTCACTCTCTTTGAATCTTCTTTATCATGCTAGGATTAGCAGGAAAAAGCAAAAAAATTCAGAATTGCACCTTGCAATGCGGAGATATTACTGTTTGTGCATTTACAATATTCATTGATTTTTGCCATTGAAAAACGTCCAGAAATGTTTGAAGCTACTGACTGAATGAAAGGAGCTGGCATCTCACTCTCTTTGAATCTTCTTTATCATGCTAGGATTAGCAGGAAAAAGCAAAAAATTTCAGAATTGCACCTTGCAATGCGGAGATATTACTGTTTGTGCATTTACAATATTCATTGATTTTTGCCATTGAAAAACATCATGTTATTCATATACCAGAAATGTTTGAAGCTACTGACTGAATGAAAAGAGCTGGCATCTCACTCTCTTTGAATCTTCTTTATCATGCTAGGATTAGCAGGAAAAAGCAAAAAATTTCAGAATTGCACCTTGCAATGCAGAGATATTACTGTTTGTGCATTTACAATATTCATTGATTTTTGCCATTGAAAAACATCATGTTATTCATATACCAGAAATGTTTGAAGCTACTGACTGAAAGAAAAGAGCTGGCATCTCACTCTCTTTGAATCTTCTTTATCATGCTAGGATTAGCAGGAAAAAGCAAAAAATTTCAGAATTGCACCTTGCAATGCGGAGATATTACTGTTTGTGCATTTACAATATTCATTGATTTTTGCCATTGAAAAACATCATGTTATTCATATACCAGAAATGTTTGAAGCTACTGACTGAATGAAAAGAGCTGGCATCTCACTCTCTTTGAATCTTCTTTATCATGCTAGGATTAGCAGGAAAAAGCAAAAAATTTCAGAATTGCACCTTGCAATGCGGAGATATTACTGTTTGTGCATTTACAATATTCATTGATTTTTGCCATTGAAAAACATCATGTTATTCATATACCAGAAATGTTTGAAGCTACTGACTGAATGAAAAGAGCTGGCATCTCACTCTCTTTGAATCTTCTTTATCATGCTAGGATTAGCAGGAAAAAGCAAAAAATTTCAGAATTGCACCTTGCAATGCGGAGATATTACTGTTTGTGCATTTACAATATTCATTGATTTTTGCCATTGAAAAACGTCCAGAAATGTTTGAAGCTACTGACTGAATGAAAGGAGCTGGCATCTCACTCTCTTTGAATCTTCTTTATCATGCTAGGATTAGCAGGAAAAAGCAAAAAATTTCAGAATTGCACCTTGCAATGCGGAGATATTACTGTTTGTGCATTTACAATATTCATTGATTTTTGCCATTGAAAAACATCATGTTATTCATATACCAGAAATGTTTGAAGCTACTGACTGAATGAAAAGAGCTGGCATCTCACTCTCTTTGAATCTTCTTTATCATGCTAGGATTAGCAGGAAAAAGCAAAAAATTTCAGAATTGCACCTTGCAATGCAGAGATATTACTGTTTGTGCATTTACAATATTCATTGATTTTTGCCATTGAAAAACATCATGTTATTCATATACCAGAAATGTTTGAAGCTACTGACTGAAAGAAAAGAGCTGGCATCTCACTCTCTTTGAATCTTCTTTATCATGCTAGGATTAGCAGGAAAAAGCAAAAAATTTCAGAATTGCACCTTGCAATGCGGAGATATTACTGTTTGTGCATTTACAATATTCATTGATTTTTGCCATTGAAAAACATCATGTTATTCATATACCAGAAATGTTTGAAGCTACTGACTGAATGAAAAGAGCTGGCATCTCACTCTCTTTGAATCTTCTTTATCATGCTAGGATTAGCAGGAAAAAGCAAAAAAATTCAGAATTGCACCTTGCAATGCGGAGATATTACTGTTTGTGCATTTACAATATTCATTGATTTTTGCCATTGAAAAACGTCCAGAAATGTTTGAAGCTACTGACTGAATGAAAGGAGCTGGCATCTCACTCTCTTTGAATCTTCTTTATCATGCTAGGATTAGCAGGAAAAAGCAAAAAATTTCAGAATTGCACCTTGCAATGCGGAGATATTACTGTTTGTGCATTTACAATATTCATTGATTTTTGCCATTGAAAAACATCATGTTATTCATATACCAGAAATGTTTGAAGCTACTGACTGAATGAAAAGAGCTGGCATCTCACTCTCTTTGAATCTTCTTTATCATGCTAGGATTAGCAGGAAAAAGCAAAAAATTTCAGAATTGCACCTTGCAATGCAGAGATATTACTGTTTGTGCATTTACAATATTCATTGATTTTTGCCATTGAAAAACATCATGTTATTCATATACCAGAAATGTTTGAAGCTACTGACTGAAAGAAAAGAGCTGGCATCTCACTCTCTTTGAATCTTCTTTATCATGCTAGGATTAGCAGGAAAAAGCAAAAAATTTCAGAATTGCACCTTGCAATGCGGAGATATTACTGTTTGTGCATTTACAATATTCATTGATTTTTGCCATTGAAAAACATCATGTTATTCATATACCAGAAATGTTTGAAGCTACTGACTGAATGAAAAGAGCTGGCATCTCACTCTCTTTGAATCTTCTTTATCATGCTAGGATTAGCAGGAAAAAGCAAAAAATTTCAGAATTGCACCTTGCAATGCGGAGATATTACTGTTTGTGCATTTACAATATTCATTGATTTTTGCCATTGAAAAACATCATGTTATTCATATACCAGAAATGTTTGAAGCTACTGACTGAATGAAAAGAGCTGGCATCTCACTCTCTTTGAATCTTCTTTATCATGCTAGGATTAGCAGGAAAAAGCAAAAAATTTCAGAATTGCACCTTGCAATGCGGAGAAATTACTGTTTGTGCATTTACAATATTCATTGATTTTTGCCATTGAAAAACATCATGTTATTCATATACCAGAAATGTTTGAAGCTACTGACTGAATGAAAAGAGCTGGCATCTCACTCTCTTTGAATCTTCTTTATCATGCTAGGATTAGCAGGAAAAAGCAAAAAATTTCAGAATTGCACCTTGCAATGCGGAGATATTAATGTTTGTGCATTTACAATATTCATTGATTTTTGCCATTGAAAAACGTCCAGAAATGTTTGAAGCTACTGACTGAATGAAAGGAGCTGGCATCTCACTCTCTTTGAATCTTCTTTATCATGCTAGGATTAGCAGGAAAAAGCAAAAAATTTCAGAATTGCACCTTGCAATGCGGAGAAATTATTGTTTGTGCATTTAAAATATTCATTGATTTTTGCCATTGAAAAACGTCCAGAAATGTTTGAAGCTACTGACTGAATGAAAAGAGCTGGCATCTCACTCTCTTTGAATCTTCTTTATCATGCTAGGATTAGCAGGAAAAAGCAAAAAATTTCAGAATTGCACCTTGCAATGCGGAGATATTACTGTTTGTGCATTTACAATATTCATTGATTTTTGCCATTGAAAAACGTCCAGAAATGTTTGAAGCTACTGACTGAATGAAAAGAGCTGGCATCTCACTCTCTTGGAATCTTCTTTATCATGCTAAGAGGAGCAGGAAAAAGCAAAAAATTTCAGAATTGCACCTTGCAATGTGGAGATATTACTGTTTGTGCATTTACAATATTCATTGATTTTTGCCATTGAAAAACATCATGTTATTCATATACCAGAAATGTTTGAAGCTACTGACTGAATGAAAAGAGCTGGCATCTCACTCTCTTTGAATCTTCTTTATCATGCTAGGATTAGCAGGAAAAAGTAAAAAATTTCAGAATTGCACCTTGCAATGCGGAGATATTACTGTTTGTGCATTTACAATATTCATTGATTTTTGCCATTGAAAAACGTCCAGAAATGTTTGAAGCTACTGACTGAATGAAAAGAGCTGGCATCTCACTCTCTTTGAATCTTCTTTATCATGCTAGGATTAGCAGGAAAAAGCAAAAAATTTCAGAATTGCACCTTGCAATGCGGAGATATTACTGTTTGTGCATTTACAATATTCATTGATTTTTGCCATTGAAAAACGTCCAGAAATGTTTGAAGCTACTGACTGAATGAAAGGAGCTGGCATCTCACTCTCTTTGAATCTTCTTTATCATGCTAGGATTAGCAGGAAAAAGCAAAAAATTTCAGAATTGCACCTTGCAATGCGGAGAAATTACTATTTGTGCATTTACAATATTCATTGATTTTTGCCATTGAAAAACGTCCAGAAATGTTTGAAGCTACTGACTGAATGAAAAGAGCTGGCATCTCACTCTCTTTGAATCTTCTTTATCATGCTAGGATTAGCAGGAAAAAGCAAAAAATTTCAGAATTGCACCTTGCAATGAGGAGAAATTACTGTTTGTGCATTTACAATATTCATTGATTTTTGCCATTGAAAAACATCATGTTATTGATATACCAGAAATGTTTGAAGCTACTGACTGAATGAAAAGAGCTGGCATCTCACTCTCTTTGAATCTTCTTTATCATGCTAGGATTAGCAGGAAAAAGCAAAAAATTTCAGAATTGCACCTTGCAATGCGGAGAAATTACTGTTTGTGCATTTACAATATTCATTGATTTTTGCCATTGAAAAACATCATGTTATTCATATACCAGAAATGTTTGAAGCTACTGACTGAATGAAAAGAGCTGGCATCTCACTCTCTTTGAATCTTCTTTATCATGCTAGGATTAGCAGGAAAAAGCAAAAAATTTCAGAATTGCACCTTGCAATGCGGAGATATTACTGTTTGTGCATTTACAATATTCATTGATTTTTGCCATTGAAAAACGTCCAGAAATGTTTGAAGCTACTGACTGAATGAAAGGAGCTGGCATCTCACTCTCTTTGAATCTTCTTTATCATGCTAGGATTAGCAGGAAAAAGCAAAAAATTTCAGAATTGCACCTTGCAATGCGGAGATATTACTGTTTGTGCATTTACAATATTCATTGATTTTTGCCATTGAAAAACATCATGTTATTCATATACCAGAAATGTTTGAAGCTACTGACTGAATGAAAAGAGCTGGCATCTCACTCTCTTTGAATCTTCTTTATCATGCTAGGATTAGCAGGAAAAAGCAAAAAATTTCAGAATTGCACCTTGCAATGCGGAGAAATTACTGTTTGTGCATTTACAATATTCATTGATTTTTGCCATTGAAAAACGTCCAGAAATGTTTGAAGCTACTGACTGAATGAAAAGAGCTGGCATCTCACTCTCTTTGAATCTTCTTTATCATGCTAGGATTAGCAGGAAAAAGCAAAAAATTTCAGAATTGCACCTTGCAATGCGGAGATATTACTGTTTGTGCATTTACAATATTCATTGATTTTTGCCATTGAAAAATGTCCAGAAATGTTTGAAGCTACTGACTGAATGAAAGGAGCTGGCATCTCACTCTCTTTGAATCTTCTTTATCATGCTAGGATTAGCAGGAAAAAGCAAAAAATTTCAGAATTGCACCTTGCAATGTGGAGATATTACTGTTTGTGCATTTACAATATTCATTGATTTTTGCCATTGAAAAACGTCCAGAAATGTTTGAAGCTACTGACTGAATGAAAGGAGCTGGCATCTCACTCTCTTTGAATCTTCTTTATCATGCTAGGATTAGCAGGAAAAAGCAAAAAATTTCAGAATTGCACCTTGCAATGTGGAGATATTACTGTTTGTGCATTTACAATATTCATTGATTTTTGCCATTGAAAAACATCATGTTATTCATATACCAGAAATGTTTGAAACTACTGACTGAATGAAAAAGCTGGCATCTCACTCTCTTTGAATCTTCTTTATCATGCTAGGATTAGCAGGAAAAAGCAAAAAATTTCAGAATTGCACCTTGCAATGCGGAGATATTACTGTTTGTGCATTTACAATATTCATTGATTTTTGCCATTGAAAAACGTCCAGAAATGTTTGAAGCTACTGACTGAATGAAAAGAGCTGGCATCTCACTCTCTTTGAATCTTCTTTATCATGCTAGGATTAGCAGGAAAAAGCAAAAAATTTCAGAATTGCACCTTGCAATGCGGAGATATTACTGTTTGTGCATTTACAATATTCATTGATTTTTGCCATTGAAAAACGTCCAGAAATGTTTGAAGCTACTGACTGAATGAAAAGAGCTGGCATCTCACTCTCTTTGAATCTTCTTTATCATGCTAGGATTAGCAGGAAAAAGCAAAAAATTTCAGAATTGCACCTTGCAATGCGGAGATATTACTGTTTGTGCATTTACAATATTCATTGATTTTTGCCATTGAAAAACGTCCAGAAATGTTTGAAGCTACTGACTGAATGAAAAGAGCTGGCATCTCACTCTCTTTGAATCTTCTTTATCATGCTAGGATTAGCAGGAAAAAGCAAAAAATTTCAGAATTGCACCTTGCAATGTGGAGATATTACTATTTGTGCATTTACAATATTCATTGATTTTTGCCATTGAAAAACGTCCAGAAATGTTTGAAGCTACTGACTGAATGAAAGGAGCTGGCATCTCACTCTCTTTGAATCTTCTTTATCATGCTAGGATTAGCAGGAAAAAGCAAAAAATTTCAGAATTGCACCTTGCAATGCGGAGATATTACTGTTTGTGCATTTACAATATTCATTGATTTTTGCCATTGAAAAACATCATGTTATTCATATACCAGAAATGTTTGAAGCTACTGACTGAATGAAAAGAGCTGGCATCTCACTCTCTTTGAATCTTCTTTATCATGCTAGGATTAGCAGGAAAAAGCAAAAAATTTCAGAATTGCACCTTGCAATGCGGAGAAATTACTGTTTGTGCATTTACAATATTCATTGATTTTTGCCATTGAAAAACGTCCAGAAATGTTTGAAGCTACTGACTGAATGAAAAGAGCTGGCATCTCACTCTCTTTGAATCTTCTTTATCATGCTAGGATTAGCAGGAAAAAGCAAAAAATTTCAGAATTGCACCTTGCAATGCGGAGATATTACTGTTTGTGCATTTACAATATTCATTGATTTTTGCCATTGAAAAACGTCCAGAAATGTTTGAAGCTACTGACTGAATGAAAGGAGCTGGCATCTCACTCTCTTTGAATCTTCTTTATCATGCTAGGATTAGCAGGAAAAAGCAAAAAATTTCAGAATTGCACCTTGCAATGCGGAGATATTACTGTTTGTGCATTTACAATATTCATTGATTTTTGCCATTGAAAAACATCATGTTATTCATATACCAGAAATGTTTGAAGCTACTGACTGAATGAAAAGAGCTGGCATCTCACTCTCTTTGAATCTTCTTTATCATGCTAGGATTAGCAGGAAAAAGCAAAAAATTTCAGAATTGCACCTTGCAATGCGGAGAAATTACTGTTTGTGCATTTACAATATTCATTGATTTTTGCCATTGAAAAACGTCCAGAAATGTTTGAAGCTACTGACTGAATGAAAAGAGCTGGCATCTCACTCTCTTTGAATCTTCTTTATCATGCTAGGATTAGCAGGAAAAAGCAAAAAATTTCAGAATTGCACCTTGCAATGCGGAGATATTACTGTTTGTGCATTTACAATATTCATTGATTTTTGCCATTGAAAAATGTCCAGAAATGTTTGAAGCTACTGACTGAATGAAAGGAGCTGGCATCTCACTCTCTTTGAATCTTCTTTATCATGCTAGGATTAGCAGGAAAAAGCAAAAAATTTCAGAATTGCACCTTGCAATGTGGAGATATTACTGTTTGTGCATTTACAATATTCATTGATTTTTGCCATTGAAAAACGTCCAGAAATGTTTGAAGCTACTGACTGAATGAAAGGAGCTGGCATCTCACTCTCTTTGAATCTTCTTTATCATGCTAGGATTAGCAGGAAAAAGCAAAAAATTTCAGAATTGCACCTTGCAATGTGGAGATATTACTGTTTGTGCATTTACAATATTCATTGATTTTTGCCATTGAAAAACATCATGTTATTCATATACCAGAAATGTTTGAAACTACTGACTGAATGAAAAAGCTGGCATCTCACTCTCTTTGAATCTTCTTTATCATGCTAGGATTAGCAGGAAAAAGCAAAAAATTTCAGAATTGCACCTTGCAATGCGGAGATATTACTGTTTGTGCATTTACAATATTCATTGATTTTTGCCATTGAAAAACGTCCAGAAATGTTTGAAGCTACTGACTGAATGAAAAGAGCTGGCATCTCACTCTCTTTGAATCTTCTTTATCATGCTAGGATTAGCAGGAAAAAGCAAAAAATTTCAGAATTGCACCTTGCAATGCGGAGATATTACTGTTTGTGCATTTACAATATTCATTGATTTTTGCCATTGAAAAACGTCCAGAAATGTTTGAAGCTACTGACTGAATGAAAAGAGCTGGCATCTCACTCTCTTTGAATCTTCTTTATCATGCTAGGATTAGCAGGAAAAAGCAAAAAATTTCAGAATTGCACCTTGCAATGCGGAGATATTACTGTTTGTGCATTTACAATATTCATTGATTTTTGCCATTGAAAAACGTCCAGAAATGTTTGAAGCTACTGACTGAATGAAAAGAGCTGGCATCTCACTCTCTTTGAATCTTCTTTATCATGCTAGGATTAGCAGGAAAAAGCAAAAAATTTCAGAATTGCACCTTGCAATGTGGAGATATTACTATTTGTGCATTTACAATATTCATTGATTTTTGCCATTGAAAAACGTCCAGAAATGTTTGAAGCTACTGACTGAATGAAAGGAGCTGGCATCTCACTCTCTTTGAATCTTCTTTATCATGCTAGGATTAGCAGGAAAAAGCAAAAAATTTCAGAATTGCACCTTGCAATGCGGAGATATTACTGTTTGTGCATTTACAATATTCATTGATTTTTGCCATTGAAAAACATCATGTTATTCATATACCAGAAATGTTTGAAGCTACTGACTGAATGAAAAGAGCTGGCATCTCACTCTCTTTGAATCTTCTTTATCATGCTAGGATTAGCAGGAAAAAGCAAAAAATTTCAGAATTGCACCTTGCAATGCGGAGAAATTACTGTTTGTGCATTTACAATATTCATTGATTTTTGCCATTGAAAAACGTCCAGAAATGTTTGAAGCTACTGACTGAATGAAAAGAGCTGGCATCTCACTCTCTTTGAATCTTCTTTATCATGCTAGGATTAGCAGGAAAAAGCAAAAAATTTCAGAATTGCACCTTGCAATGCGGAGATATTACTGTTTGTGCATTTACAATATTCATTGATTTTTGCCATTGAAAAATGTCCAGAAATGTTTGAAGCTACTGACTGAATGAAAGGAGCTGGCATCTCACTCTCTTTGAATCTTCTTTATCATGCTAGGATTAGCAGGAAAAAGCAAAAAATTTCAGAATTACACCTTGCAATGTGGAGATATTACTGTTTGTGCATTTACAATATTCATTGATTTTTGCCATTGAAAAACGTCCAGAAATGTTTGAAGCTACTGACTGAATGAAAGGAGCTGGCATCTCACTCTCTTTGAATCTTCTTTATCATGCTAGGATTAGCAGGAAAAAGCAAAAAATTTCAGAATTGCACCTTGCAATGTGGAGATATTACTGTTTGTGCATTTACAATATTCATTGATTTTTGCCATTGAAAAACATCATGTTATTCATATACCAGAAATGTTTGAAGCTACTGACTGAATGAAAAAGCTGGCATCTCACTCTCTTTGAATCTTCTTTATCATGCTAGGATTAGCAGGAAAAAGCAAAAAATTTCAGAATTGCACCTTGCAATGCGGAGATATTACTGTTTGTGCATTTACAATATTCATTGATTTTTGCCATTGAAAAACGACCAGAAATGTTTGAAGCTACTGACTGAATGAAAAGAGCTGGCATCTCACTCTCTTTGAATCTTCTTTATCATGCTAGGATTAGCAGGAAAAAGCAAAAAATTTCAGAATTGCACCTTGCAATGCGGAGATATTACTGTTTGTGCATTTACAATATTCATTGATTTTTGCCATTGAAAAACGTCCAGAAATGTTTGAAGCTACTGACTGAATGAAAAGAGCTGGCATCTCACTCTCTTTGAATCTTCTTTATCATGCTAGGATTAGTAGGAAAAAGCAAAAATTTCAGAATTGCACCTTGCAATGCGGAGATATTACTGTTTGTGCATTTACAATATTCATTGATTTTTGCCATTGAAAAACGTCCAGAAATGTTTGAAGCTACTGACTGAATGAAAAGAGCTGGCATCTCACTCTCTTTGAATCTTCTTTATCATGCTAGGATTAGCAGGAAAAAGCAAAAAATTTCAGAATTGCACCTTGCAATGCGGAGATATTACTGTTTGTGCATTTACAATATTCATTGATTTTTGCCATTGAAAAATGTCCAGAAATGTTTGAAGCTACTGACTGAATGAAAGGAGCTGGCATCTCACTCTCTTTGAATCTTCTTTATCATGCTAGGATTAGCAGGAAAAAGCAAAAAATTTCAGAATTACACCTTGCAATGTGGAGATATTACTGTTTGTGCATTTACAATATTCATTGATTTTTGCCATTGAAAAACGTCCAGAAATGTTTGAAGCTACTGACTGAATGAAAGGAGCTGGCATCTCACTCTCTTTGAATCTTCTTTATCATGCTAGGATTAGCAGGAAAAAGCAAAAAATTTCAGAATTGCACCTTGCAATGTGGAGATATTACTGTTTGTGCATTTACAATATTCATTGATTTTTGCCATTGAAAAACATCATGTTATTCATATACCAGAAATGTTTGAAGCTACTGACTGAATGAAAAAGCTGGCATCTCACTCTCTTTGAATCTTCTTTATCATGCTAGGATTAGCAGGAAAAAGCAAAAAATTTCAGAATTGCACCTTGCAATGCGGAGATATTACTGTTTGTGCATTTACAATATTCATTGATTTTTGCCATTGAAAAACGACCAGAAATGTTTGAAGCTACTGACTGAATGAAAAGAGCTGGCATCTCACTCTCTTTGAATCTTCTTTATCATGCTAGGATTAGCAGGAAAAAGCAAAAAATTTCAGAATTGCACCTTGCAATGCGGAGATATTACTGTTTGTGCATTTACAATATTCATTGATTTTTGCCATTGAAAAACGTCCAGAAATGTTTGAAGCTACTGACTGAATGAAAAGAGCTGGCATCTCACTCTCTTTGAATCTTCTTTATCATGCTAGGATTAGTAGGAAAAAGCAAAAATTTCAGAATTGCACCTTGCAATGCGGAGATATTACTGTTTGTGCATTTACAATATTCATTGATTTTTGCCATTGAAAAACGTCCAGAAATGTTTGAAGCTACTGACTGAATGAAAAGAGCTGGCATCTCACTCTTTTTGAATCTTCTTTATCATGCTAGGATTAGCAGGAAAAAGCAAAAAATTTCAGAATTGCACCTTGCAATGTGGAGATATTACTGTTTGTGCATTTACAATATTCATTGATTTTTGCCATTGAAAAACGTCCAGAAATGTTTGAAGCTACTGAATGAATGAAAGGAGCTGGCATCTCACTCTCTTTGAATCTTCTTTATCATGCTAGGATTAGCAGGAAAAAGCAAAAAATTTCAGAATTGCACCTTGCAATGCGGAGATATTACTGTTTGTGCATTTACAATATTCATTGATTTTTGCCATTGAAAAACGTCCAGAAATGTTTGAAGCTACTGACTGAATGAAAGGAGCTGGCATCTCACTCTCTTTGAATCTTCTTTATCATGCTAGAATTAGCAGGAAAAAGCAAAAAATTTCAGAATTGCACCTTGCAATGCGGAGATATTACTGTTTGTGCATTTAGAATATTCATTGATTTTTGCCATTGAAAAACATCATGTTATTCATATACCAGAAATGTTTGAAGCTACTGACTGAATGAAAAGAGCTGGCATCTCACTCTCTTTGAATCTTCTTTATCATGCTAGGATTAGCAGGAAAAAGCAAAAAATTTCAGAATTGCACCTTGCAATGTGGAGATATTACTGTTTGTGCATTTACAATATTCATTGATTTTTGCCATTGAAAAACGTCATGTTATTCATATACCAGAAATGTTTGAAGCTACTGACTGAATGAAAAGAGCTGGCATCTCACTCTCTTTGAATCTTCTTTATCATGCTAGGATTAGCAGGAAAAAGCAAAAAAATTCAGAATTGCACCTTGCAATGCGGAGATATTACTGTTTGTGCATTTACAATATTCATTGATTTTTGCCATTGAAAAACATCATGTTATTCATATACCAGAAATGTTTGAAGCTACTGACTGAATGAAAAGAGCTGGCATCTCACTCTCTTTGAATCTTCTTTATCATGCTAAGATTAGCAGGAAAAAGCCAAAAATTTCAGAATTGCACCTTGCAATGTGGAGATATTACTGTTTGTGCATTTACAATATTCATTGATTTTTGCCATTGAAAAACATCATGTTATTCATATACCAGAAATGTTTGAAGCTACTGACTGAATGAAAAGAGCTGGCATCTCACTCTCTTTGAATCTTCTTTATCATGCTAGGATTAGCAGGAAAAAGCAAAAAATTTCAGAATTGCACCTTGCAATGCGGAGAAATTACTGTTTGTGCATTTACAATATTCATTGATTTTTGCCATTGAAAAACATCATGTTATTCATATACCAGAAATGTTTGAAGCTACTGACTGAATGAAAAGAGCTGGCATCTCACTCTCTTTGAATCTTCTTTATCATGCTAGGATTAGCAGGAAAAAGCAAAAAATTTCAGAATTGCACCTTGCAATGCGGAGATATTACTGTTTGTGCATTTACAATATTCATTGATTTTTGCCATTGAAAAACGTCCAGAAATGTTTGAAGCTACTGACTGAATGAAAAGAGCTGGCATCTCACTCTCTTTGAATCTTCTTTATCATGCTAGGATTAGCAGGAAAAAGCAAAAAATTTCAGAATTGCACCTTGCAATGCGGAGATATTACTGTTTGTGCATTTACAATATTCATTGATTTTTGCCATTGAAAAACATCATGTTATTCATATACCAGAAATGTTTGAAGCTACTGACTGAATGAAAAGAGCTGGCATCTCACTCTCTTTGAATCTTCTTTATCATGCTAAGAGGAGCAGGAAAAAGCAAAAAATTTCAGAATTGCACCTTGCAATGTGGAGATATTATTGTTTGTGCATTTACAATATTCATTGATTTTTGCCATTGAAAAACATCATGTTATTCATATACCAGAAATGTTTGAAGCTACTGACTGAATGAAAAGAGCTGGCATCTCACTCTCTTTGAATCTTCTTTATCATGCTAGGATTAGCAGGAAAAAGCAAAAAATTTCAGAATTGCACCTTGCAATGTGGAGATATTACTGTTTGTGCATTTACAATATTCATTGATTTTTGCCATTGAAAAACGTCCAGAAATGTTTGAAGCTACTGACTGAATGAAAAGAGCTGGCAACTCACTCTCTTTGAATCTTCTTTATCATGCTAGGATTAGCAGGAAAAAGCAAAAAATTTCAGAATTGCACCTTGCAATGTGGAGATATTACTATTTGTGCATTTACAATATTCATTGATTTTTGCCATTGAAAAACGTCCAGAAATGTTTGAAGCTACTGACTGAATGAAAGGAGCTGGCATCTCACTCTCTTTGAATCTTCTTTATCATGCTAGGATTAGCAGGAAAAAGCAAAAAATTTCAGAATTGCACCTTGCAATGCGGAGATATTACTGTTTGTGCATTTACAATATTCATTGATTTTTGCCATTGAAAAACGTCCAGAAATGTTTGAAGCTACTGACTGAATGAAAGGAGCTGGCATCTCACTCTCTTTGAATCTTCTTTATCATGCTAGGATTAGCAGGAAAAAGCAAAAAATTTCAGAATTGCACCTTGCAATGCGGAGATATTACTGTTTGTGCATTTACAATATTCATTGATTTTTGCCATTGAAAAACATCATGTTATTCATATACCAGAAATGTTTGAAGCTACTGACTGAATGAAAAGAGCTGGCATCTCACTCTCTTTGAATCTTCTTTATCATTCTAGGATTAGCAGGAAAAAGCAAAAAATTTCAGAATTGCACCTTGCAATGCGGAGAAATTACTGTTTGTGCATTTACAATATTCATTGATTTTTGCCATTGAAAAACGTCCAGAAATGTTTGAAGCTACTGACTGAATGAAAAGAGCTGGCATCTCACTCTCTTTGAATCTTCTTTATCATGCTAGGATTAGCAGGAAAAAGCAAAAAATTTCAGAATTGCACCTTGCAATGCGGAGATATTACTGTTTGTGCATTTACAATATTCATTGATTTTTGCCATTGAAAAACGTCCAGAAATGTTTGAAGCTACTGACTGAATGAAAGGAGCTGGCATCTCACTCTCTTTGAATCTTCTTTATCATGCTAGGATTAGCAGGAAAAAGCAAAAAATTTCAGAATTACACCTTGCAATGTGGAGATATTACTGTTTGTGCATTTACAATATTCATTGATTTTTGCCATTGAAAAACGTCCAGAAATGTTTGAAGCTACTGACTGAATGAAAGGAGCTGGCATCTCACTCTCTTTGAATCTTCTTTATCATGCTAGGATTAGCAGGAAAAAGCAAAAAATTTCAGAATTGCACCTTGCAATGTGGAGATATTACTGTTTGTGCATTTACAATATTCATTGATTTTTGTCATTGAAAAACATCATGTTATTCATATACCAGAAATGTTTGAAGCTACTGACTGAATGAAAAAGCTGGCATCTCACTCTCTTTGAATCTTCTTTATCATGCTAGGATTAGCAGGAAAAAGCAAAAAATTTCAGAATTGCACCTTGCAATGCGGAGATATTACTGTTTGTGCATTTACAATATTCATTGATTTTTGCCATTGAAAAACGTCCAGAAATGTTTGAAGCTACTGACTGAATGAAAAGAGCTGGCATCTCACTCTCTTTGAATCTTCTTTATCATGCTAGGATTAGCAGGAAAAAGCAAAAAATTTCAGAATTGCACCTTGCAATGCGGAGATATTACTGTTTGTGCATTTACAATATTCATTGATTTTTGCCATTGAAAAACGTCCAGAAATGTTTGAAGCTACTGACTGAATGAAAAGAGCTGGCATCTCACTCTCTTTGAATCTTCTTTATCATGCTAGGATTAGTAGGAAAAAGCAAAAATTTCAGAATTGCACCTTGCAATGCGGAGATATTACTGTTTGTGCATTTACAATATTCATTGATTTTTGCCATTGAAAAACGTCCAGAAATGTTTGAAGCTACTGACTGAATGAAAAGAGCTGGCATCTCACTCTCTTTGAATCTTCTTTATCATGCTAGGATTAGCAGGAAAAAGCAAAAAATTTCAGAATTGCACCTTGCAATGTGGAGATATTACTGTTTGTGCATTTACAATATTCATTGATTTTTGCCATTGAAAAACGTCCAGAAATGTTTGAAGCTACTGAATGAATGAAAGGAGCTGGCATCTCACTCTCTTTGAATCTTCTTTATCATGCTAGGATTAGCAGGAAAAAGCAAAAAATTTCAGAATTGCACCTTGCAATGCGGAGATATTACTGTTTGTGCATTTACAATATTCATTGATTTTTGCCATTGAAAAACGTCCAGAAATGTTTGAAGCTACTGACTGAATGAAAGGAGCTGGCATCTCACTCTCTTTGAATCTTCTTTATCATGCTAGAATTAGCAGGAAAAAGCAAAAAATTTCAGAATTGCACTTTGCAATGCGGAGATATTACTGTTTGTGCATTTACAATATTCATTGATTTTTGCCATTGAAAAACGTCATGTTATTCATATACCAGAAATGTTTGAAGCTACTGACTGAATGAAAAGAGCTGGCATCTCACTCTCTTTGAATCTTCTTTATCATGCTAGGATTAGCAGGAAAAAGCAAAAAATTTCAGAATTGCACCTTGCAATGCGGAGATATTACTGTTTGTGCATTTACAATATTCATTGATTTTTGCCATTGAAAAACATCATGTTATTCATATACCAGAAATGTTTGAAGCTACTGACTGAATGAAAAGAGCTGGCATCTCACTCTCTTTGAATCTTCTTTATCATGCTAAGATTAGCAGGAAAAAGCCAACAATTTCAGAATTGCACCTTGCAATGTGGAGATATTACTGTTTGTGCATTTACAATATTCATTGATTTTTGCCATTGAAAAACATCATGTTATTCATATACCAGAAATGTTTGAAGCTACTGACTGAATGAAAAGAGCTGGCATCTCACTCTCTTTGAATCTTCTTTATCATGCTAGGATTAGCAGGAAAAAGCAAAAAATTTCAGAATTGCACCTTGCAATGCGGAGAAATTACTGTTTGTGCATTTACAATATTCATTGATTTTTGCCATTGAAAAACATCATGTTATTCATATACCAGAAATGTTTGAAGCTACTGACTGAATGAAAAGAGATGGCATCTCACTCTCTTTGAATCTTCTTTATCATGCTAGGATTAGCAGGAAAAAGCAAAAAATTTCAGAATTGCACCTTGCAATGCGGAGATATTACTGTTTGTGCATTTACAATATTCATTGATTTTTGCCATTGAAAAATGTCCAGAAATGTTTGAAGCTACTGACTGAATGAAAAGAGCTGGCATCTCACTCTCTTTGAATCTTCTTTATCATGCTAGGATTAGCAGGAAAAAGCAAAAAATTTCAGAATTGCACCTTGCAATGCGGAGATATTACTGTTTGTGCATTTACAATATTCATTGATTTTTGCCATTGAAAAACATCATGTTATTCATATACCAGAAATGTTTGAAGCTACTGACTGAATGAAAAGAGCTGGCATCTCACTCTCTTTGAATCTTCTTTATCATGCTAAGAGGAGCAGGAAAAAGCAAAAAATTTCAGAATTGCACCTTGCAATGTGGAGATATTACTGTTTGTGCATTTACAATATTCATTGATTTTTGCCATTAAAAAACATCATGTTATTCATATACAAGAAATGTTTGAAGCTACTGACTGAATGAAAAGAGCTGGCATCTCACTCTCTTTGAATCTTCTTTATCATGCTAGGATTAGCAGGAAAAAGCAAAAAATTTCAGAATTGCACCTTGCAATGTGGAGATATTACTGTTTGTGCATTTACAATATTCATTGATTTTTGCCATTGAAAAACGTCCAGAAATGTTTGAAGCTACTGACTGAATGAAAAGAGCTGGCATCTCACTCTCTTTGAATCTTCTTTATCATGCTAGGATTAGCAGGAAAAAGCAAAAAATTTCATATTTGCACCTTGCAATGCGGAGATATTACTGTTTGTGCATTTACAATATTCATTGATTTTTGCCATTGAAAAACGTCCAGAAATGTTTGAAGCTACTGACTGAATGAAAAGAGCTGGCATCTCACTCTCTTTGAATCTTCTTTATCATGCTAGGATTAGCAGGAAAAAGCAAAAAATTTCAGAATTGCACCTTGCAATGCGGAGGATTTACTGTTTGTGCATTTACAATATTCATTGATTTTTGCCATTGAAAAACGTCCAGAAATGTTTGAAGCTACTGACTGAATGAAAGGAGCTGGCATCTCACTCTCTTTGAATCTTCTTTATCATGCTAGGATTAGCAGGAAACAGGAAAAAATTTTCATAATTGCACCTTGCAATGTGGAGATATTACTGTTTGTGCATTTACAATATTCATTGATTTTTGCCATTGAAAAACATCATGTTATTCATATACCAGAAATGTTTGAAGCTACTGACTGAATGAAAAGAGCTGGCATCTCACTCTCTTTGAATCTTCTTTATCATGCTAGGATTAGCAGGAAAAAGCAAAAAATTTCAGAATTGCACCTTGCAATGTGGAGATATTACTGTTTGTGCATTTACAATATTCATTGATTTTTGCCATTGAAAAACATCATGTTATTCATGTACCAGAAATGTTTGAAGCTACTGACTGAATGAAAAGAGCTGGCATCTCACTCTCTTTGAATCTTCTTTATCATGCTAGGATTAGCAGGAAAAAGCAAAAAATTTCAGAATTGCACTTTGCAATGCGGAGATATTACTGTTTGTGCATTTACAATATTCATTGAATTTTGCCATTGAAAAACGTCCAGAAATGTTTGAAGCTACTGACTGAATGAAAAGAGCTGGCATCTCACTCTCTTTGAATCTTCTTTATCATGCTAGGATTAGCAGGAAAAAGCAAAAAATTTCAGAATTGCACCTTGCAATGTGGAGATATTACTGTTTGTGCATTTACAATATTCATTGATTTTTGCCATTGAAAAACATCATGTTATTCATATACCAGAAATGTTTGAAGCTACTGACTGAATGAAAAGAGCTGGCATCTCACTCTCTTTGAATCTTCTTTATCATGCTAGGATTAGCAGGAAAAAGCAAAAAATTTCAGAATTGCACCTTGCAATGCGGAGATATTACTGTTTGTGCATTTACAATATTCATAGATTTTTGCCATTGAAAAACGTCCAGAAATGTTTGAAGCTACTGACTGAATGAAAAGAGCTGGCATCTCACTCTCTTTGAATCTTCTTTATCATGCTAGGATTAGCAGGAAAAAGCAAAAAATTTCAGAATTGCACCTTGCAATGCGGAGAAATTACTGTTTGTGCATTTACAATATTCATTGATTTTTGCCATTGAAAAACATCATGTTATTCATATACCAGAAATGTTTGAAGCTACTGACTGAATGAAAAGAGCTGGCATCTCACTCTCTTTGAATCTTCTTTATCATGCTAGGATTAGCAGGAAAAAGCAAAAAATTTCAGAATTGCACCTTGCAATGCGGAGATATTACTGTTTGTGCATTTACAATATTCATTGATTTTTGCCATTGAAAAACGTCCAGAAATGTTTGAAGCTACTGACTGAATGAAAAGAGCTGGCATCTCACTCTCTTTGAATCTTCTTTATCATGCTAGGATTAGCAGGAAAAAGCAAAAAATTTCAGAATTGCACCTTGCAATGTGGAGATATTACTGTTTGTGCATTTACAATATTCATTGATTTTTGCCATTGAAAAACATCATGTTATTCATATACCAGAAATGTTTGAAGCTACTGACTGAATGAAAAGAGCTGGCATCTCACTCTCTTTGAATCTTCTTTATCATGCTAGGATTAGCAGGAAAAAGCAAAAAATTTCAGAATTGCACCTTGCAATGCGGAGATATTACTGTTTGTGCATTTACAATATTCATTGATTTTTGCCATTGAAAAACATCCAGAAATGTTTGAAGCTACTGACTGAATGAAAAGAGCTGGCATCTCACTCTCTTTGAAACTTCTTTATCATGCTAGGATTAGCAGGAAAAAGCAAAAAATTTCAGAATTGCACCTTGCAATGCGGAGAAATTACTGTTTGTGCATTTACAATATTCATTGATTTTTGCCATTGAAAAACATCATGTTATTCATATACCAGAAATGTTTGAAGCTACTGACTGAATGAAAAGAGCTGGCATCTCACTCTCTTTGAATCTTGTTTATCATGCTAAGAGGAGCAGGAAAAAGCAAAAAATGTCAGAATTGCACATTGCAATGTGGAGATATTACTGTTTGTGCATTTACAATATTCATTGATTTTTGCCATTGAAAAACATCATGTTATTCATATACCAGAAATGTTTGAAGCTACTGACTGAATGAAAAGAGCTGGCATCTCACTCTCTTTGAATCTTCTTTATCATGCTAGGATTAGCAGGAAAAAGCAAAAAATTTCAGAATTGCACCTTGGAATGCGGAGATATTACTGTTTGTGCATTTACAATATTCATTGATTTTTGCCATTGAAAAACGTCCAGAAATGTTTGAAGCTACTGACTGAATGAAAAGAGCTGGCATCTCACTCTCTTTGAATCTTCTTTATCATGCTAGGATTAGCAGGAAAAAGCAAAAAATTTCAGAATTGCACCTTGCAATGCGGAGAAATTACTGTTTGTGCATTTACAATATTCATTGATTTTTGCCATTGAAAAACGTCCAGAAATGTTTGAAGCTACTGACTGAATGAAAGGAGCTGGCATCTCACTCTCTTTGAATCTTCTTTATCATGCTAGGATTAGCAGGAAAAAGCAAAAAATTTCATAATTGCACCTTGCAATGCGGAGATATTACTGTTTGTGCATTTACAATATTCATTGATTTTTGCCATTGAAAAACGTCCAGAAATGTTTGAAGCTACTGACTGAATGAAAAGAGCTGGCATCTCACTCTCTTTGAATCTTCTTTATCATGCTAGGATTAGCAGGAAAAAGCAAAAAATTTCAGAATTGCACCTTGCAATGCGGAGGAATTACTGTTTGTGCATTTACAATATTCATTGATTTTTGCCATTGAAAAACGTCCAGAAATGTTTGAAGCTACTGACTGAATGAAAGGAGCTGGCATCTCACTCTCTTTGAATCTTCTTTATCATGCTAGGATTAGCAGGAAAAAGAAAAAATTTCAGAATTGCACCTTGCAATGTGGAGATATTACTGTTTGTGCATTTACAATATTCATTGATTTTTGCCATTGAAAAACATCATGTTATTCATATACCAGAAATGTTTGAAGCTACTGACTGAATGAAAAGAGCTGGCATCTCACTCTCTTTGAATCTTCTTTATCATGCTAGGATTAGCAGGAAAAAGCAAAAAATTTCAGAATTGCACCTTGCAATGTGGAGATATTACTGTTTGTGCATTTACAATATTCATTGATTTTTGCCATTGAAAAACATCATGTTATTCATGTACCAGAAATGTTTGAAGCTACTGACTGAATGAAATGAGCTGGCATCTCACTCTCTTTGAATCTTCTTTATCATGCTAGGATTAGCAGGAAAAAGCAAAAAATTTCAGAATTGCACGTTGCAATGCGGAGATATTACTGTTTGTGCATTTACAATATTCATTGATTTTTGCCATTGAAAAACGTCCAGAAATGTTTGAAGCTACTGACTGAATGAAAAGAGCTGGCATCTCACTCTCTTTGAATCTTCTTTATCATGCTAGGATTAGCAGGAAAAAGCAAAAAATTTCAGAATTGCACCTTGCAATGTGGAGATATTACTGTTTGTGCATTTACAATATTCATTGATTTTTGCCATTGAAAAACATCATGTTATTCATATACCAGAAATGTTTGAAGCTACTGACTGAATGAAAAGAGCTGGCATCTCACTCTCTTTGAATCTTCTTTATCATGCTAGGATTAGCAGGAAAAAGCAAAAAATTTCAGAATTGCACCTTGCAATGCGGAGATATTACTGTTTGTGCATTTACAATATTCATTGATTTTTGCCATTGAAAAACGTCCAGAAATGTTTGAAGCTACTGACTGAATGAAAAGAGCTGGCATCTCACTCTCTTTGAATCTTCTTTATCATGCTAGGATTAGCAGGAAAAAGCAAAAAATTTCAGAATTGCACCTTGCAATGCGGAGAAATTACTGTTTGTGCATTTACAATATTCATTGATTTTTGCCATTGAAAAACATCATGTTATTCATATACCAGAAATGTTTGAAGCTACTGACTGAATGAAAAGAGCTGGCATCTCACTCTCTTTGAATCTTCTTTATCATGCTAGGATTAGCAGGAAAAAGCAAAAAATTTCAGAATTGCACCTTGCAATGCGGAGATATTACTGTTTGTGCATTTACAATATTCATTGATTTTTGCCATTGAAAAACGTCCAGAAATGTTTGAAGCTACTGACTGAATGAAAAGAGCTGGCATCTCACTCTCTTTGAATCTTCTTTATCATGCTAGGATTAGCAGGAAAAAGCAAAAAATTTCAGAATTGCACCTTGCAATGTGGAGATATTACTGTTTGTGCATTTACAATATTCATTGATTTTTGCCATTGAAAAACATCATGTTATTCATATACCAGAAATGTTTGAAGCTACTGACTGAATGAAAAGAGCTGGCATCTCACTCTCTTTGAATCTTCTTTATCATGCTAGGATTAGCAGGAAAAAGCAAAAAATTTCAGAATTGCACCTTGCAATGCGGAGATATTACTGTTTGTGCATTTACAATATTCATTGATTTTTGCCATTGAAAAACGTCCAGAAATGTTTGAAGCTACTGACTGAATGAAAAGAGCTGGCATCTCACTCTCTTTGAATCTTCTTTATCATGCTAGGATTAGCAGGAAAAAGCAAAAAATTTCAGAATTGCACCTTGCAATGCGGAGAAATTACTGTTTGTGCATTTACAATATTCATTGATTTTTGCCATTGAAAAACATCATGTTATTCATATACCAGAAATGTTTGAAGCTACTGACTGAATGAAAAGAGCTGGCATCTCACTCTCTTTGAATCTTCTTTATCATGCTAAGAGGAGCAGGAAAAAGCAAAAAATGTCAGAATTGCACCTTGCAATGTGGAGATATTACTCTTTGTGCATTTACAATATTCATTGATTTTTGCCATTGAAAAACATCATGTTATTCATATACCAGAAATGTTTGAAGCTACTGACTGAATGAAAAGAGCTGGCATCTCACTCTCTTTGAATCTTCTTTATCATGCTAGGATTAGCAGGAAAAAGCAAAAAATTTCAGAATTGCACCTTGCAATGTGGAGATATTACTGTTTGTGCATTTACAATATTCATTGATTTTTGCCATTGAAAAACATCATGTTATTCATGTACCAGAAATGTTTGAAGCTACTGACTGAATGAAAAGAGCTGGCATCTCACTCTCTTTGAATCTTCTTTATCATGCTAGGATTAGCAGGAAAAAGCAAAAAATTTCAGAATTGCACCTTGGAATGCGGAGATATTACTGTTTGTGCATTTACAATATTCATTGATTTTTGCCATTGAAAAACGTCCAGAAATGTTTGAAGCTACTGACTGAATGAAAAGAGCTGGCATCTCAC
Source organism: Phyllobates terribilis (assembly GCF_046119375.1). Taxonomy (NCBI): domain Eukaryota; kingdom Metazoa; phylum Chordata; class Amphibia; order Anura; family Dendrobatidae; genus Phyllobates; species Phyllobates terribilis. The sequence continues at coordinate 49,018 of NW_027365828.1, read as the reverse complement.
TCTCTTTGAATCTTCTTTATCATGCTAGGATTAGCAGGAAAAAGCAAAAAATTTCAGAATTGCACCTTGCAATGCGGAGAAATTACTGTTTGTGCATTTACAATATTCATTGATTTTTGCCATTGAAAAACGTCCAGAAATGTTTGAAGCTACTGACTGAATGAAAGGAGCTGGCATCTCACTCTCTTTGAATCTTCTTTATCATGCTAGGATTAGCAGGAAAAAGCAAAAAATTTCAGAATTGCACCTTGCAATGCGGAGATATTACTGTTTGTGCATTTACAATATTCATTGATTTTTGCCATTGAAAAACGTCCAGAAATGTTTGAAGCTACTGACTGAATGAAAAGAGCTGGCATCTCACTCTCTTTGAATCTTCTTTATCATGCTAGGATTAGCAGGAAAAAGCAAAAAATTTCAGAATTGCACCTTGCAATGCGGAGATATTACTGTTTGTGCATTTACAATATTCATTGATTTTTGCCATTGAAAAACGTCCAGAAATGTTTGAAGCTACTGACTGAATGAAAGGAGCTGGCATCTCACTCTCTTTGAATCTTCTTTATCATGCTAGAATTAGCAGGAAAAAGCAAAAAATTTCAGAATTGCACCTTGCAATGCGGAGATATTACTGTTTGTGCATTTACAATATTCATTGATTTTTGCCATTGAAAAACATCATGTTATTCATATACCAGAAATGTTTGAAGCTACTGACTGAATGAAAAGAGCTGGCATCTCACTCTCTTTGAATCTTCTTTATCATGCTAGGATTAGCAGGAAAAAGCAAAAATTTTCAGAATTGCACCTTGCAATGTGAAGATATTACTGTTTGTGCATTTACAATATTCATTGATTTTTGCCATTGAAAAACGTCATGTTATTCATATACCAGAAATGTTTGAAGCTACTGACTGAATGAAAAGAGCTGGCATCTCACTCTCTTTGAATCTTCTTTATCATGCTAGGATTAGCAGGAAAAAGCAAAAAATTTCAGAATTGCACCTTGCAATGCGGAGATATTACTGTTTGTGCATTTACAATATTCATTGATTTTTGCCATTGAAAAACATCATGTTATTCATATACCAGAAATGTTTGAAGCTACTGACTGAATGAAAAGAGCTGGCATCTCACTCTCTTTGAATCTTCTTTATCATGCTAGGATTAGCAGGAAAAAGCAAAAAATTTCAGAATTGCACCTTGCAATGCGGAGAAATTACTGTTTGTGCATTTACAATATTCATTGATTTTTGCCATTGAAAAACATCATGTTATTCATATACCAGAAATGTTTGAAGCTACTGACTGAATGAAAAGAGCTGGCATCTCACTCTCTTTGAATCTTCTTTATCATGCTAGGATTAGCAGGAAAAAGCAAAAAATTTCAGAATTGCACCTTGCAATGCGGAGATATTACTGTTTGTGCATTTACAATATTCATTGATTTTTGCCATTGAAAAACATCATGTTATTCATATACCAGAAATGTTTGAAGCTACTGACTGAATGAAAAGAGCTGGCATCTCACTCTCTTTGAATCTTCTTTATCATGCTAGGATTAGCAGGAAAAAGCAAAAAATTTCAGAATTGCACCTTGCAATGCGGAGAAATTACTGTTTGTGCATTTACAATATTCATTGATTTTTGCCATTGAAAAACATCATGTTATTCATATACCAGAAATGTTTGAAGCTACTGACTGAATGAAAAGAGCTGGCATCTCACTCTCTTTGAATCTTCTTTATCATGCTAAGAGGAGCAGGAAAAAGCAAAAAATGTCAGAATTGCACCTTGCAATGTGGAGATATTACTGTTTGTGCATTTACAATATTCATTGATTTTTGCCATTGAAAAACATCATGTTATTCATATACCAGAAATGTTTGAAGCTACTGACTGAATGAAAAGAGCTGGCATCTCACTCTCTTTGAATCTTCTTTATCATGCTAGGATTAGCAGGAAAAAGCAAAAAATTTCAGAATTGCACCTTGCAATGTGGAGATATTACTGTTTGTGCATTTACAATATTCATTGATTTTTGCCATTGAAAAACATCATGTTATTCATGTACCAGAAATGTTTGAAGCTACTGACTGAATGAAAAGAGCTGGCATCTCACTCTCTTTGAATCTTCTTTATCATGCTAGGATTAGCAGGAAAAAGCAAAAAATTTCAGAATTGCACCTTGGAATGCGGAGATATTACTGTTTGTGCATTTACAATATTCATTGATTTTTGCCATTGAAAAACGTCCAGAAATGTTTGAAGCTACTGACTGAATGAAAAGAGCTGGCATCTCACTCTCTTTGAATCTTCTTTATCATGCTAGGATTAGCAGGAAAAAGCAAAAAATTTCAGAATTGCACCTTGCAATGCGGGGAAATTACTGTTTGTGCATTTACAATATTCATTGATTTTTGCCATTGAAAAACGTCCAGAAATGTTTGAAGCTACTGACTGAATGAAAGGAGCTGGCATCTCACTCTCTTTGAATCTTCTTTATCATGCTAGGATTAGCAGGAAAAAGCAAAAAATTTCAGAATTGCACCTTGCAATGCGGAGATATTACTGTTTGTGCATTTACAATATTCATTGATTTTTGCCATTGAAAAACGTCCAGAAATGTTTGAAGCTACTGACTGAATGAAAAGAGCTGGCATCTCACTCTCTTTGAATCTTCTTTATCATGCTAGGATTAGCAGGAAAAAGCAAAAAATTTCAGAATTGCACCTTGCAATGCGGAGATATTACTGTTTGTGCATTTACAATATTCATTGATTTTTGCCATTGAAAAACGTCCAGAAATGTTTGAAGCTACTGACTGAATGAAAGGAGCTGGCATCTCACTCTCTTTGAATCTTCTTTATCATGCTAGAATTAGCAGGAAAAAGCAAAAAATTTCAGAATTGCACCTTGCAATGCGGAGATATTACTGTTTGTGCATTTACAATATTCATTGATTTTTGCCATTGAAAAACATCATGTTATTCATATACCAGAAATGTTTGAAGCTACTGACTGAATGAAAAGAGCTGGCATCTCACTCTCTTTGAATCTTCTTTATCATGCTAGGATTAGCAGGAAAAAGCAAAAAATTTCAGAATTGCACCTTGCAATGTGAAGATATTACTGTTTGTGCATTTACAATATTCATTGATTTTTGCCATTGAAAAACATCATGTTATTCATATACCAGAAATGTTTGAAGCTACTGACTGAATGAAAAGAGCTGGCATCTCACTCTCTTTGAATCTTCTTTATCATGCTAAGATTAGCAGGAAAAAGCCAAAAATTTCAGAATTGCACCTTGCAATGTGGAGATATTACTGTTTGTGCATTTACAATATTCATTGATTTTTGCCATTGAAAAACATCATGTTATTCATATACCAGAAATGTTTGAAGCTACTGACTGAATGAAAAGAGCTGGCATCTCACTCTCTTTGAATCTTCTTTATCATGCTAGGATTAGCAGGAAAAAGCAAAAAATTTCAGAATTGCACCTTGCAATGCGGAAAAATTACTGTTTGTGCATTTACAATATTCATTGATTTTTGCCATTGAAAAACATCATGTTATTCATATACCAGAAATGTTTGAAGCTACTGACTGAATGAAAAGAGCTGGCATCTCACTCTCTTTGAATCTTCTTTATCATGCTAGGATTAGCAGGAAAAAGCAAAAAAAATTCAGAATTGCACCTTGCAATGCGGAGATATTACTGTTTGTGCATTTACAATATTCATTGATTTTTGCCATTGAAAAACATCATGTTATTCATATACCAGAAATGTTTGAAGCTACTGACTGAATGAAAAGAGCTGGCATCTCACTCTCTTTGAATCTTCTTTATCATGCTAAGAGGAGCAGGAAAAAGCAAAAAATTTCAGAATTGCACCTTGCAATGTGGAGATATTACTGTTTGTGCATTTACAATATTCATTGATTTTTGCCATTGGAAAACATCATGTTATTCATATACCAGAAATGTTTGAAGCTACTGACTGAATGAAAAGAGCTGGCATCTCACTCTCTTTGAATCTTCTTTATCATGCTAGGATTAGCAGGAAAAAGCAAAAAATTTCAGAATTGCACCTTGCAATGTGGAGATATTACTGTTTGTGCATTTACAATATTCATTGATTTTTGCCATTGAAAAACGTCCAGAAATGTTTGAAGCTACTGACTGAATGAAAAGAGCTGGCATCTCACTCTCTTTGAATCTTCTTTATCATGCTAGGATTAGCAGGAAAAAGCAAAAAATTTCATAATTGCACCTTGCAATGCGGAGATATTACTGTTTGTGCATTTACAATATTCATTGATTTTTGCCATTGAAAAACGTCCAGAAATGTTTGAAGCTACTGACTGAATGAAAAGAGCTGGCATCTCACTCTCTTTGAATCTTCTTTATCATGCTAGGATTAGCAGGAAAAAGCAAAAAATTTCAGAATTGCACCTTGCAATGCGGAGGAATTACTGTTTGTGCATTTACAATATTCATTGATTTTTGCCATTGAAAAACGTCCAGAAATGTTTGAAGCTACTGACTGAATGAAAGGAGCTGGCATCTCACTCTCTTTGAATCTTCTTTATCATGCTAGGATTAGCAGGAAAAAGCAAAAAATTTCAGAATTGCACCTTGCAATGCGGAGATATTACTGTTTGTGCATTTACAATATTCATTGATTTTTGCCATTGAAAAATGTCCAGAAATGTTTGAAGCTACTGACTGAATGAAAAGAGCTGGCATCTCACTCTCTTTGAATCTTCCTTATCATGCTAGGATTAGCAGGAAAAAGAAAAAAATGTCAGAATTGCACCTTGCAATGTGGAGATATTACTGTTTGTGCATTTACAATATTCATTGATTTTTGCCATTGAAAAACATCATGTTATTCATATACCAGAAATGTTTGAAGCTACTGACTGAATGAAAAGAGCTGGCATCTCACTCTCTTTGAATCTTCTTTATCATGCTAGGATTAGCAGGAAAAAGCAAAAAATTTCAGAATTGCACCTTGCAATGTGGAGATATTACTGTTTGTGCATTTACAATATTCATTGATTTTTGCCATTGAAAAACATCATGTTATTCATGTACCAGAAATGTTTGAAGCTACTGACTGAATGAAAAGAGCTGGCATCTCACTCTCTTTGAATCTTCTTTATCATGCTAGGATTAGCAGGAAAAAGCAAAAAATTTCAGAATTGCACGTTGCAATGCGGAGATATTACTGTTTGTGCATTTACAATATTCATTGATTTTTGCCATTGAAAAACGTCCAGAAATGTTTGAAGCTACTGACTGAATGAAAAGAGCTGGCATCTCACTCTCTTTGAATCTTCTTTATCATGCTAGGATTAGCAGGAAAAAGCAAAAAATTTCAGAATTGCACCTTGCAATGTGGAGATATTACTGTTTGTGCATTTACAATATTCATTGATTTTTGCCATTGAAAAACATCATGTTATTCATATACCAGAAATGTTTGAAGCTACTGACTGAATGAAAAGAGCTGGCATCTCACTCTCTTTGAATCTTCTTTATCATGCTAGGATTAGCAGGAAAAAGCAAAAAATTTCAGAATTGCACCTTGCAATGCGGAGATATTACTGTTTGTGCATTTACAATATTCATTGATTTTTGCCATTGAAAAACGTCCAGAAATGTTTGAAGCTACTGACTGAATGAAAAGAGCTGGCATCTCACTCTCTTTGAATCTTCTTTATCATGCTAGGATTAGCAGGAAAAAGCAAAAAATTTCAGAATTGCACCTTGCAATGCGGAGAAATTACTGTTTGTGCATTTACAATATTCATTGATTTTTGCCATTGAAAAACATCATGTTATTCATATACCAGAAATGTTTGAAGCTACTGACTGAATGAAAAGAGCTGGCATCTCACTCTCTTTGAATCTTCTTTATCATGCTAGGATTAGCAGGAAAAAGGAAAAAATTTCAGAATTGCACCTTGCAATGCGGAGATATTACTGTTTGTGCATTTACAATATTCATTGATTTTTGCCATTGAAAAACGTCCAGAAATGTTTGAAGCTACTGACTGAATGAAAAGAGCTGGCATCTCACTCTCTTTGAATCTTCTTTATCATGCTAGGATTAGCAGGAAAAAGCAAAAAATTTCAGAATTGCACCTTGCAATGTGGAGATATTACTGTTTGTGCATTTACAATATTCATTGATTTTTGCCTTTGAAAAATATCATGTTATTCATATACCAGAAATGTTTGAAGCTACTGACTGAATGAAAAGAGCTGGCATCTCACTCTCTTTGAATCTTCTTTATCATGCTAGGATTAGCAGGAAAAAGCAAAAAATTTCAGAATTGCACCTTGCAATGCGGAGATATTACTGTTTGTGCATTTACAATATTCATTGATTTTTGCCATTGAAAAACGTCCAGAAATGTTTGAAGCTACTGACTGAATGAAAAGAGCTGGCATCTCACTCTCTTTGAATCTTCTTTATCATGCTAGGATTAGCAGGAAAAAGCAAAAAATTTCAGAATTGCACCTTGCAATGCGGAGAAATTACTGTTTGTGCATTTACAATATTCATTGATTTTTGCCATTGAAAAACATCATGTTATTCATATACCAGAAATGTTTGAAGCTACTGACTGAATGAAAAGAGCTGGCATCTCACTCTCTTTGAATCTTCTTTATCATGCTAATAGGAGCAGGAAAAAGCAAAAAATGTCAGAATTGCACCTTGCAATGTGGAGATATTACTGTTTGTGCATTTACAATATTCATTGATTTTTGCCATTGAAAAACATCATGTTATTCATATACCAGAAATGTTTGAAGCTACTGACTGAATGAAAAGAGCTGGCATCTCACTCTCTTTGAATCTTCTTTATCATGCTAGGATTAGCAGGAAAAAGCAAAAAATTTCAGAATTGCACCTTGCAATGTGGAGATATTACTGTTTGTGCATTTACAATATTCATTGATTTTTGCCATTGAAAAACGTCCAGAAATGTTTGAAGCTACTGACTGAATGAAAAGAGCTGGCATCTCACTCTCTTTGAATCTTCTTTATCATGCTAGGATTAGCAGGAAAAAGCAAAAAATTTCAGAATTGCACCTTGCAATGCGGAGAAATTACTGTTTGTGCATTTACAATATTCATTGATTTTTGCCATTGAAAAACGTCCAGAAATGTTTGAAGCTACTGACTGAATGAAAGGAGCTGGCATCTCACTCTCTTTGAATCTTCTTTATCATGCTAGGATTAGCAGGAAAAAGCAAAAAAATTCAGAATTGCACGTTGCAATGCGGAGATATTACTGTTTGTGCATTTACAATATTCATTGATTTTTGCCATTGAAAAACGTCCAGAAATGTTTGAAGCTACTGACTGAATGAAAAGAGCTGGCATCTCACTCTCTTTGAATCTTCTTTATCATGCTAGGATTAGCAGGAAAAAGCAAAAAATTTCAGAATTGCACCTTGCAATGTGGAGATATTACTGTTTGTGCATTTACAATATTCATTGATTTTTGCCATTGAAAAACATCATGTTATTCATATACCAGAAATGTTTGAAGCTACTGACTGAATGAAAAGAGCTGGCATCTCACTCTCTTTGAATCTTCTTTATCATGCTAGGATTAGCAGGAAAAAGCAAAAAATTTCAGAATTGCACCTTGCAATGTGGAGATATTACTGTTTGTGCATTTACAATATTCATTGATTTTTGCCATTGAAAAACATCATGTTATTCATATACCAGAAATGTTTGAAGCTACTGACTGAATGAAAAGAGCTGGCATCTCACTCTCTTTGAATCTTCTTTATCATGCTAGGATTAGCAGGAAAAAGCAAAAAATTTCAGAATTGCACCTTGCAATGCGGAGATATTACTGTTTGTGCATTTACAATATTCATTGATTTTTGCCATTGAAAAACGTCCAGAAATGTTTGAAGCTACTGACTGAATGAAAAGAGCTGGCATCTCACTCTCTTTGAATCTTCTTTATCATGCTAGGATTAGCAGGAAAAAGCAAAAAATTTCAGAATTGCACCTTGCAATGTGGAGATATTACTGTTTGTGCATTTACAATATTCATTGATTTTTGCCATTGAAAAACATCATGTTATTCATATACCAGAAATGTTTGAAGCTACTGACTGAATGAAAAGAGCTGGCATCTCACTCTCTTTGAATCTTCTTTATCATGCTAGGATTAGCAGGAAAAAGCAAAAAATTTCAGAATTGCACCTTGCAATGCGGAGATATTACTGTTTGTGCATTTACAATATTCATTGATTTTTGCCATTGAAAAACGTCCAGAAATGTTTGAAGCTACTGACTGAATGAAAGGAGCTGGCATCTCACTCTCTTTGAATCTTCTTTATCATGCTAGGATTAGCAGGAAAAAGCAAAAAATTTCAGAATTGCACCTTGCAATGCGGAGATATTACTGTTTGTGCATTTACAATATTCATTGATTTTTGCCATTGAAAAATGTCCAGAAATGTTTGAAGCTACTGACTGAATGAAAAGAGCTGGCATCTCACTCTCTTTGAATCTTCCTTATCATGCTAGGATTAGCAGGAAAAAGAAAAAAATGTCAGAATTGCACCTTGCAATGTGGAGATATTACTGTTTGTGCATTTACAATATTCATTGATTTTTGCCATTGAAAAACATCATGTTATTCATATACCAGAAATGTTTGAAGCTACTGACTGAATGAAAAGAGCTGGCATCTCACTCTCTTTGAATCTTCTTTATCATGCTAGGATTAGCAGGAAAAAGCAAAAAATTTCAGAATTGCACCTTGCAATGTGGAGATATTACTGTTTGTGCATTTACAATATTCATTGATTTTTGCCATTGAAAAACATCATGTTATTCATGTACCAGAAATGTTTGAAGCTACTGACTGAATGAAAAGAGCTGGCATCTCACTCTCTTTGAATCTTCTTTATCATGCTAGGATTAGCAGGAAAAAGCAAAAAATTTCAGAATTCCACGTTGCAATGCGGAGATATTACTGGTTGTGCATTTACAATATTCATTGATTTTTGCCATTGAAAAACGTCCAGAAATGTTTGAAGCTACTGACTGAATGAAAAGAGCTGGCATCTCACTCTCTTTGAATCTTCTTTATCATGCTAGGATTAGCAGGAAAAAGCAAAAAATTTCAGAATTGCACCTTGCAATGTGGAGATATTACTGTTTGTGCATTTACAATATTCATTGATTTTTGCCATTGAAAAACATCATGTTATTCATATACCAGAAATGTTTGAAGCTACTGACTGAATGAAAAGAGCTGGCATCTCACTCTCTTTGAATCTTCTTTATCATGCTAGGATTAGCAGGAAAAAGCAAAAAATTTCAGAATTGCACCTTGCAATGCGGAGATATTACTGTTTGTGCATTTACAATATTCATTGATTTTTGCCATTGAAAAACGTCCAGAAATGTTTGAAGCTACTGACTGAATGAAAAGAGCTGGCATCTCACTCTCTTTGAATCTTCTTTATCATGCTAGGATTAGCAGGAAAAAGCAAAAAATTTCAGAATTGCACCTTGCAATGCGGAGAAATTACTGTTTGTGCATTTACAATATTCATTGATTTTTGCCATTGAAAAACATCATGTTATTCATATACCAGAAATGTTTGAAGCTACTGACTGAATGAAAAGAGCTGGCATCTCACTCTCTTTGAATCTTCTTTATCATGCTAGGATTAGCAGGAAAAAGCAAAAAATTTCAGAATTGCACCTTGCAATGCGGAGATATTACTGTTTGTGCATTTACAATATTCATTGATTTTTGCCATTGAAAAACGTCCAGAAATGTTTGAAGCTACTGACTGAATGAAAAGAGCTGGCATCTCACTCTCTTTGAATCTTCTTTATCATGCTAGGATTAGCAGGAAAAAGCAAAAAATTTCAGAATTGCACCTTGCAATGTGGAGATATTACTGTTTGTGCATTTACAATATTCATTGATTTTTGCCTTTGAAAAATATCATGTTATTCATATACCAGAAATGTTTGAAGCTACTGACTGAATGAAAAGAGCTGGCATCTCACTCTCTTTGAATCTTCTTTATCATGCTAGGATTAGCAGGAAAAAGCAAAAAATTTCAGAATTGCACCTTGCAATGCGGAGATATTACTGTTTGTGCATTTACAATATTCATTGATTTTTGCCATTGAAAAACGTCCAGAAATGTTTGAAGCTACTGACTGAATGAAAAGAGCTGGCATCTCACTCTCTTTGAATCTTCTTTATCATGCTAGGATTAGCAGGAAAAAGCAAAAAATTTCAGAATTGCACCTTGCAATGCGGAGAAATTACTGTTTGTGCATTTACAATATTCATTGATTTTTGCCATTGAAAAACATCATGTTATTCATATACCAGAAATGTTTGAAGCTACTGACTGAATGAAAAGAGCTGGCATCTCACTCTCTTTGAATCTTCTTTATCATGCTAATAGGAGCAGGAAAAAGCAAAAAATGTCAGAATTGCACCTTGCAATGTGGAGATATTACTGTTTGTGCATTTACAATATTCATTGATTTTTGCCATTGAAAAACATCATGTTATTCATATACCAGAAATGTTTGAAGCTACTGACTGAATGAAAAGAGCTGGCATCTCACTCTCTTTGAATCTTCTTTATCATGCTAGGATTAGCAGGAAAAAGCAAAAAATTTCAGAATTGCACCTTGCAATGTGGAGATATTACTGTTTGTGCATTTACAATATTCATTGATTTTTGCCATTGAAAAACGTCCAGAAATGTTTGAAGCTACTGACTGAATGAAAAGAGCTGGCATCTCACTCTCTTTGAATCTTCTTTATCATGCTAGGATTAGCAAGAAAAAGCAAAAAATTTCAGAATTGCACCTTGCAATGCGGAGAAATTACTGTTTGTGCATTTACAATATTCATTGATTTTTGCCATTGAAAAACGTCCAGAAATGTTTGAAGCTACTGACTGAATGAAAGGAGCTGGCATCTCACTCTCTTTGAATCTTCTTTATCATGCTAGGATTAGCAGGAAAAAGCAAAAAAATTCAGAATTGCACGTTGCAATGCGGAGATATTACTGTTTGTGCATTTACAATATTCATTGATTTTTGCCATTGAAAAACATCATGTTATTCATATACCAGAAATGTTTGAAGCTACTGACTGAATGAAAAGAGCTGGCATCTCACTCTCTTTGAATCTTCTTTATCATGCTAGGATTAGCAGGAAAAAGCAAAAAATTTCAGAATTGCACCTTGCAATGTGGAGATATTACTGTTTGTGCATTTACAATATTCATTGATTTTTGCCATTGAAAAACATCATGTTATTCATATACCAGAAATGTTTGAAGCTACTGACTGAATGAAAAGAGCTGGCATCTCACTCTCTTTGAATCTTCTTTATCATGCTAGGATTAGCAGGAAAAAGCAAAAAATTTCAGAATTGCACCTTGCAATGCGGAGATATTACTGTTTGTGCATTTACAATATTCATTGATTTTTGCCATTGAAAAACGTCCAGAAATGTTTGAAGCTACTGACTGAATGAAAAGAGCTGGCATCTCACTCTCTTTGAATCTTCTTTATCATGCTAGGATTAGCAGGAAAAAGCAAAAAATTTCAGAATTGCACCTTGCAATGTGGAGATATTACTGTTTGTGCATTTACAATATTCATTGATTTTTGCCATTGAAAAACATCATGTTATTCATATACCAGAAATGTTTGAAGCTACTGACTGAATGAAAAGAGCTGGCATCTCACTCTCTTTGAATCTTCTTTATCATGCTAGGATTAGCAGGAAAAAGCAAAAAATTTCAGAATTGCACCTTGCAATGCGGAGATATTACTGTTTGTGCATTTACAATATTCATTGATTTTTGCCATTGAAAAACGTCCAGAAATGTTTGAAGCTACTGACTGAATGAAAGGAGCTGGCATCTCACTCTCTTTGAATCTTCTTTATCATGCTAGGATTAGCAGGAAAAAGCAAAAAATTTCAGAATTGCACCTTGCAATGCGGAGATATTACTGTTTGTGCATTTACAATATTCATTGATTTTTGCCATTGAAAAATGTCCAGAAATGTTTGAAGCTACTGACTGAATGAAAAGAGCTGGCATCTCACTCTCTTTGAATCTTCCTTATCATGCTAGGATTAGCAGGAAAAAGAAAAAAATGTCAGAATTGCACCTTGCAATGTGGAGATATTACTGTTTGTGCATTTACAATATTCATTGATTTTTGCCATTGAAAAACATCATGTTATTCATATACCAGAAATGTTTGAAGCTACTGACTGAATGAAAAGAGCTGGCATCTCACTCTCTTTGAATCTTCTTTATCATGCTAGGATTAGCAGGAAAAAGCAAAAAATTTCAGAATTGCACCTTGCAATGTGGAGATATTACTGTTTGTGCATTTACAATATTCATTGATTTTTGCCATTGAAAAACATCATGTTATTCATGTACCAGAAATGTTTGAAGCTACTGACTGAATGAAAAGAGCTGGCATCTCACTCTCTTTGAATCTTCTTTATCATGCTAGGATTAGCAGGAAAAAGCAAAAAATTTCAGAATTCCACGTTGCAATGCGGAGATATTACTGGTTGTGCATTTACAATATTCATTGATTTTTGCCATTGAAAAACGTCCAGAAATGTTTGAAGCTACTGACTGAATGAAAAGAGCTGGCATCTCACTCTCTTTGAATCTTCTTTATCATGCTAGGATTAGCAGGAAAAAGCAAAAAATTTCAGAATTGCACCTTGCAATGTGGAGATATTACTGTTTGTGCATTTACAATATTCATTGATTTTTGCCATTGAAAAACATCATGTTATTCATATACCAGAAATGTTTGAAGCTACTGACTGAATGAAAAGAGCTGGCATCTCACTCTCTTTGAATCTTCTTTATCATGCTAGGATTAGCAGGAAAAAGCAAAAAATTTCAGAATTGCACCTTGCAATGCGGAGATATTACTGTTTGTGCATTTACAATATTCATTGATTTTTGCCATTGAAAAACGTCCAGAAATGTTTGAAGCTACTGACTGAATGAAAAGAGCTGGCATCTCACTCTCTTTGAATCTTCTTTATCATGCTAGGATTAGCAGGAAAAAGCAAAAAATTTCAGAATTGCACCTTGCAATGCGGAGAAATTACTGTTTGTGCATTTACAATATTCATTGATTTTTGCCATTGAAAAACATCATGTTATTCATATACCAGAAATGTTTGAAGCTACTGACTGAATGAAAAGAGCTGGCATCTCACTCTCTTTGAATCTTCTTTATCATGCTAGGATTAGCAGGAAAAAGCAAAAAATTTCAGAATTGCACCTTGCAATGCGGAGATATTACTGTTTGTGCATTTACAATATTCATTGATTTTTGCCATTGAAAAACGTCCAGAAATGTTTGAAGCTACTGACTGAATGAAAAGAGCTGGCATCTCACTCTCTTTGAATCTTCTTTATCATGCTAGGATTAGCAGGAAAAAGCAAAAAATTTCAGAATTGCACCTTGCAATGTGGAGATATTACTGTTTGTGCATTTACAATATTCATTGATTTTTGCCTTTGAAAAATATCATGTTATTCATATACCAGAAATGTTTGAAGCTACTGACTGAATGAAAAGAGCTGGCATCTCACTCTCTTTGAATCTTCTTTATCATGCTAGGATTAGCAGGAAAAAGCAAAAAATTTCAGAATTGCACCTTGCAATGCGGAGATATTACTGTTTGTGCATTTACAATATTCATTGATTTTTGCCATTGAAAAACGTCCAGAAATGTTTGAAGCTACTGACTGAATGAAAAGAGCTGGCATCTCACTCTCTTTGAATCTTCTTTATCATGCTAGGATTAGCAGGAAAAAGCAAAAAATTTCAGAATTGCACCTTGCAATGCGGAGAAATTACTGTTTGTGCATTTACAATATTCATTGATTTTTGCCATTGAAAAACATCATGTTATTCATATACCAGAAATGTTTGAAGCTACTGACTGAATGAAAAGAGCTGGCATCTCACTCTCTTTGAATCTTCTTTATCATGCTAATAGGAGCAGGAAAAAGCAAAAAATGTCAGAATTGCACCTTGCAATGTGGAGATATTACTGTTTGTGCATTTACAATATTCATTGATTTTTGCCATTGAAAAACATCATGTTATTCATATACCAGAAATGTTTGAAGCTACTGACTGAATGAAAAGAGCTGGCATCTCACTCTCTTTGAATCTTCTTTATCATGCTAGGATTAGCAGGAAAAAGCAAAAAATTTCAGAATTGCACCTTGCAATGTGGAGATATTACTGTTTGTGCATTTACAATATTCATTGATTTTTGCCATTGAAAAACGTCCAGAAATGTTTGAAGCTACTGACTGAATGAAAAGAGCTGGCATCTCACTCTCTTTGAATCTTCTTTATCATGCTAGGATTAGCAAGAAAAAGCAAAAAATTTCAGAATTGCACCTTGCAATGCGGAGAAATTACTGTTTGTGCATTTACAATATTCATTGATTTTTGCCATTGAAAAACGTCCAGAAATGTTTGAAGCTACTGACTGAATGAAAGGAGCTGGCATCTCACTCTCTTTGAATCTTCTTTATCATGCTAGGATTAGCAGGAAAAAGCAAAAAAATTCAGAATTGCACGTTGCAATGCGGAGATATTACTGTTTGTGCATTTACAATATTCATTGATTTTTGCCATTGAAAAACGTCCAGAAATGTTTGAAGCTACTGACTGAATGAAAAGAGCTGGCATCTCACTCTCTTTGAATCTTCTTTATCATGCTAGGATTAGCAGGAAAAAGCAAAAAATTTCAGAATTGCACCTTGCAATGTGGAGATATTACTGTTTGTGCATTTACAATATTCATTGATTTTTGCCATTGAAAAACATCATGTTATTCATATACCAGAAATGTTTGAAGCTACTGACTGAATGAAAAGAGCTGGCATCTCACTCTCTTTGAATCTTCTTTATCATGCTAGGATTAGCAGGAAAAAGCAAAAAATTTCAGAATTGCACCTTGCAATGTGGAGATATTACTGTTTGTGCATTTACAATATTCATTGATTTTTGCCATTGAAAAACATCATGTTATTCATATACCAGAAATGTTTGAAGCTACTGACTGAATGAAAAGAGCTGGCATCTCACTCTCTTTGAATCTTCTTTATCATGCTAGGATTAGCAGGAAAAAGCAAAAAATTTCAGAATTGCACCTTGCAATGCGGAGATATTACTGTTTGTGCATTTACAATATTCATTGATTTTTGCCATTGAAAAACGTCCAGAAATGTTTGAAGCTACTGACTGAATGAAAAGAGCTGGCATCTCACTCTCTTTGAATCTTCTTTATCATGCTAGGATTAGCAGGAAAAAGCAAAAAATTTCAGAATTGCACCTTGCAATGTGGAGATATTACTGTTTGTGCATTTACAATATTCATTGATTTTTGCCATTGAAAAACATCATGTTATTCATATACCAGAAATGTTTGAAGCTACTGACTGAATGAAAAGAGCTGGCATCTCACTCTCTTTGAATCTTCTTTATCATGCTAGGATTAGCAGGAAAAAGCAAAAAATTTCAGAATTGCACCTTGCAATGCGGAGATATTACTGTTTGTGCATTTACAATATTCATTGATTTTTGCCATTGAAAAACGTCCAGAAATGTTTGAAGCTACTGACTGAATGAAAGGAGCTGGCATCTCACTCTCTTTGAATCTTCTTTATCATGCTAGGATTAGCAGGAAAAAGCAAAAAATTTCAGAATTGCACCTTGCAATGCGGAGATATTACTGTTTGTGCATTTACAATATTCATTGATTTTTGCCATTGAAAAATGTCCAGAAATGTTTGAAGCTACTGTCTGAATGAAAAGAGCTGGCATCTCACTCTCTTTGAATCTTCCTTATCATGCTAGGATTAGCAGGAAAAAGAAAAAAATGTCAGAATTGCACCTTGCAATGTGGAGATATTACTGTTTGTGCATTTACAATATTCATTGATTTTTGCCATTGAAAAACATCATGTTATTCATATACCAGAAATGTTTGAAGCTACTGACTGAATGAAAAGAGCTGGCATCTCACTCTCTTTGAATCTTCTTTATCATGCTAGGATTAGCAGGAAAAAGCAAAAAATTTCAGAATTGCACCTTGCAATGTGGAGATATTACTGTTTGTGCATTTACAATATTCATTGATTTTTGCCATTGAAAAACATCATGTTATTCATGTACCAGAAATGTTTGAAGCTACTGACTGAATGAAAAGAGCTGGCATCTCACTCTCTTTGAATCTTCTTTATCATGCTAGGATTAGCAGGAAAAAGCAAAAAATTTCAGAATTGCACGTTGCAATGCGGAGATATTACTGTTTGTGCATTTACAATATTCATTGATTTTTGCCATTGAAAAACGTCCAGAAATGTTTGAAGCTACTGACTGAATGAAAAGAGCTGGCATCTCACTCTCTTTGAATCTTCTTTATCATGCTAGGATTAGCAGGAAAAAGCAAAAAATTTCAGATTTGCACCTTGCAATGTGGAGATATTACTGTTTGTGCATTTACAATATTCATTGATTTTTGCCATTGAAAAACATCATGTTATTCATATACCAGAAATGTTTGAAGCTACTGACTGAATGAAAAGAGCTGGCATCTCACTCTCTTTGAATCTTCTTTATCATGCTAGGATTAGCAGGAAAAAGCAAAAAATTTCAGAATTGCACCTTGCAATGCGGAGATATTACTGTTTGTGCATTTACAATATTCATTGATTTTTGCCATTGAAAAACGTCCAGAAATGTTTGAAGCTACTGACTGAATGAAAAGAGCTGGCATCTCACTCTCTTTGAATCTTCTTTATCATGCTAGGATTAGCAGGAAAAAGCAAAAAATTTCAGAATTGCACCTTGCAATGCGGAGAAATTACTGTTTGTGCATTTACAATATTCATTGATTTTTGCCATTGAAAAACATCATGTTATTCATATACCAGAAATGTTTGAAGCTACTGACTGAATGAAAAGAGCTGGCATCTCACTCTCTTTGAATCTTCTTTATCATGCTAGGATTAGCAGGAAAAAGCAAAAAATTTCAGAATTGCACCTTGCAATGCGGAGATATTACTGTTTGTGCATTTACAATATTCATTGATTTTTGCCATTGAAAAACGTCCAGAAATGTTTGAAGCTACTGACTGAATGAAAAGAGCTGGCATCTCACTCTCTTTGAATCTTCTTTATCATGCTAGGATTAGCAGGAAAAAGCAAAAAATTTCAGAATTGCACCTTGCAATGTGGAGATATTACTGTTTGTGCATTTACAATATTCATTGATTTTTGCCTTTGAAAAACATCATGTTATTCATATACCAGAAATGTTTGAAGCTACTGACTGAATGAAAAGAGCTGGCATCTCACTCTCTTTGAATCTTCTTTATCATGCTAGGATTAGCAGGAAAAAGCAAAAAATTTCAGAATTGCACCTTGCAATGCGGAGATATTACTGTTTGTGCATTTACAATATTCATTGATTTTTGCCATTGAAAAACGTCCAGAAATGTTTGAAGCTACTGACTGAATGAAAAGAGCTGGCATCTCACTCTCTTTGAATCTTCTTTATCATGCTAGGATTAGCAGGAAAAAGCAAAAAATTTCAGAATTGCACCTTGCAATGCGGAGAAATTACTGTTTGTGCATTTACAATATTCATTGATTTTTGCCATTGAAAAACATCATGTTATTCATATACCAGAAATGTTTGAAGCTACTGACTGAATGAAAAGAGCTGGCATCTCACTCTCTTTGAATCTTCTTTATCATGCTAATAGGAGCAGGAAAAAGCAAAAAATGTCAGAATTGCACCTTGCAATGTGGAGATATTACTGTTTGTGCATTTACAATATTCATTGATTTTTGCCATTGAAAAACATCATGTTATTCATATACCAGAAATGTTTGAAGCTACTGACTGAATGAAAAGAGCTGGCATCTCACTCTCTTTGAATCTTCTTTATCATGCTAGGATTAGCAGGAAAAAGCAAAAAATTTCAGAATTGCACCTTGCAATGTGGAGATATTACTGTTTGTGCATTTACAATATTCATTGATTTTTGCCATTGAAAAACGTCCAGAAATGTTTGAAGCTACTGACTGAATGAAAAGAGCTGGCATCTCACTCTCTTTGAATCTTCTTTATCATGCTAGGATTAGCAGGAAAAAGCAAAAAATTTCAGAATTGCACCTTGCAATGCGGAGAAATTACTGTTTGTGCATTTACAATATTCATTGATTTTTGCCATTGAAAAACGTCCAGAAATGTTTGAAGCTACTGACTGAATGAAAGGAGCTGGCATCTCACTCTCTTTGAATCTTCTTTATCATGCTAGGATTAGCAGGAAAAAGCAAAAAAATTCAGAAT
Source organism: Phyllobates terribilis (assembly GCF_046119375.1). Taxonomy (NCBI): domain Eukaryota; kingdom Metazoa; phylum Chordata; class Amphibia; order Anura; family Dendrobatidae; genus Phyllobates; species Phyllobates terribilis. The sequence goes on along the minus strand of NW_027365828.1, from coordinate 30,538 downwards.
TGCACGTTGCAATGCGGAGATATTACTGTTTGTGCATTTACAATATTCATTGATTTTTGCCATTGAAAAACGTCCAGAAATGTTTGAAGCTACTGACTGAATGAAAAGAGCTGGCATCTCACTCTCTTTGAATCTTCTTTATCATGCTAGGATTAGCAGGAAAAAGCAAAAAATTTCAGAATTGCACCTTGCAATGTGGAGATATTACTGTTTGTGCATTTACAATATTCATTGATTTTTGCCATTGAAAAACATCATGTTATTCATATACCAGAAATGTTTGAAGCTACTGACTGAATGAAAAGAGCTGGCATCTCACTCTCTTTGAATCTTCTTTATCATGCTAGGATTAGCAGGAAAAAGCAAAAAATTTCAGAATTGCACCTTGCAATGTGGAGATATTACTGTTTGTGCATTTACAATATTCATTGATTTTTGCCATTGAAAAAGTCCAGAAATGTTTGAAGCTACTGACTGAATGAAAAGAGCTGGCATCTCACTCTCTTTGAATCTTCTTTATCATGCTAGGATTAGCAGGAAAAAGCAAAAAATTTCAGAATTGCACCTTGCAATGCGGAGAAATTACTGTTTGTGCATTTACAATATTCATTGATTTTTGCCATTGAAAAACGTCCAGAAATGTTTGAAGCTACTGACTGAATGAAAGGAGCTGGCATCTCACTCTCTTTGAATCTTCTTTATCATGCTAGGATTAGCAGGAAAAAGCAAAAAAATTCAGAATTGCACGTTGCAATGCGGAGATATTACTGTTTGTGCATTTACAATATTCATTGATTTTTGCCATTGAAAAACGTCCAGAAATGTTTGAAGCTACTGACTGAATGAAAAGAGCTGGCATCTCACTCTCTTTGAATCTTCTTTATCATGCTAGGATTAGCAGGAAAAAGCAAAAAATTTCAGAATTGCACCTTGCAATGTGGAGATATTACTGTTTGTGCATTTACAATATTCATTGATTTTTGCCATTGAAAAACATCATGTTATTCATAGACCAGAAATGTTTGAAGCTACTGACTGAATGAAAAGAGCTGGCATCTCACTCTCTTTGAATCTTCTTTATCATGCTAGGATTAGCAGGAAAAAGCAAAAAATTTCAGAATTGCACCTTGCAATGCGGAGATATTACTGTTTGTGCATTTACAATATTCATTGATTTTTGCCATTGAAAAACGTCCAGAAATGTTTGAAGCTACTGACTGAATGAAAAGAGCTGGCATCTCACTCTCTTTGAATCTTCTTTATCATGCTAGGATTAGCAGGAAAAAGCAAAAAATTTCAGAATTGCACCTTGCAATGTGGAGATATTACTGTTTGTGCATTTACAATATTCATTGATTTTTGCCATTGAAAAACATCATGTTATTCATATACCAGAAATGTTTGAAGCTACTGACTGAATGAAAAGAGCTGGCATCTCACTCTCTTTGAATCTTCTTTATCATGCTAGGATTAGCAGGAAAAAGCAAAAAATTTCAGAATTGCACCTTGCAATGCGGAGATATTACTGTTTGTGCATTTACAATATTCATTGATTTTTGCCATTGAAAAACGTCCAGAAATGTTTGAAGCTACTGACTGAATGAAAAGAGCTGGCATCTCACTCTCTTTGTATCTTCTTTATCATGCAAGGATTAGCAGGAAAAAGCAAAAAATTTCAGAATTGCACCTTGCAATGCGGAGAAATTACTGTTTGTGCATTTACAATATTCATTGATTTTTGCCATTGAAAAACATCATGTTATTCATATACCAGAAATGTTTGAAGCTACTGACTGAATGAAAAGAGCTGGCAACTCACTCTCTTTGAATCTTCTTTATCATGCTAAGAGGAGCAGGAAAAAGCAAAAAATTTCAGAACTGCACCTTGCAATGTGGAGATATTACTGTTTGTGCATTTACAATATTCATTGATTTTTGCCAGTGAAAAACATCATGTTATTCATATACCAGAAATGTTTGAAGCTACTGACTGAATGAAAAGAGCTGGCATCTCACTCTCTTTGAATCTTCTTTATCATGCTAAGAGGAGCAGGAAAAAGCAAAAAATTTCAGAATTGCACCTTGCAATGTGGAGATATTACTGTTTGTGCATTTACAATATTCATTGATTTTTGCCATTGAAAAACATCATGTTATTCAAATACCAGAAATGTTTGAAGCTACTGACTGAATGAAAAGAGCTGGCATCTCACTCTCTTTGAATCTTCTTTATCATGCTAGGATTAGCAGGAAAAAGCAAAAAATTTCAGAATTGCACCTTGCAATGCGGAGATATTACTGTTTGTGCATTTACAATATTCATTGATTTTTGCCATTGAAAAACGTCCAGAAATGTTTGAAGCTACTGACTGAATGAAAAGAGCTGGCATCTCACTCTCTTTGAATCTTCTTTATCATGCTAGGATTAGCAGGAAAAAGCAAAAAATTTCAGAATTGCACCTTGCAATGTGGAGATATTACTGTTTGTGCATTTACAATATTCATTGATTTTTGCCATTGAAAAACATCATGTTATTCATATACCAGAAATGTTTGAAGCTACTGACTGAATGAAAAGAGCTGGCATCTCACTCTCTTTGAATCTTCTTTATCATGCTAGGATTAGCAGGAAAAAGCAAAAAATTTCAGAATTGCACCTTGCAATGCGGAGATATTACTGTTTGTGCATTTACAATATTCATTGATTTTTGCCATTGAAAAACGTCCAGAAATGTTTGAAGCTACTGACTGAATGAAAAGAGCTGGCATCTCACTCTCTTTGAATCTTCTTTACCATGCTAGGATTAGCAGGAAAAAGCAAAAAATTTCAGAATTGCACCTTGCAATGCGGAGAAATTACTGTTTGTGCATTTACAATATTCATTGATTTTTGCCATTGAAAAACATCATGTTATTCATATACCAGAAATGTTTGAAGCTACTGACTGAATGAAAAGAGCTGGCAACTCACTCTCTTTGAATCTTCTTTATCATGCTAAGAGGAGCAGGAAAAAGCAAAAAATTTCAGAATTGCACCTTGCAATGTGGAGATATTACTGTTTGTGCATTTACAATATTCATTGATTTTTGCCAGTGAAAAACATCATGTTATTCATATACCAGAAATGTTTGAAGCTACTGACTGAATGAAAAGAGCTGGCATCTCACTCTCTTTGAATCTTCTTTATCATGCTAGGATTAGCAGGAAAAAGCAAAAAATTTCAGAATTGCACCTTGCAATGCGGAGATATTACTGTTTGTGCATTTACAATATTCATTCATTTTTGCCATTGAAAAACGTCCAGAAATGTTTGAAGCTACTGACTGAATGAAAAGAGCTGGCATCTCACTCTCTTTGAATCTTCTTTATCATGCTAGGATTAGTAGGAAAAAGCAAAAATTTAAGAATTGCACCTTGCAATGCGGAGATATTACTGTTTGTGCATTTACAATATTCATTGATTTTTGCCATTGAAAAACGTCCAGAAATGTTTGAAGCTACTGACTGAATGAAAAGAGCTGGCATCTCACTCTCTTTGAATCTTCTTTATCATGCTAGGATTAGCAGGAAAAAGCAAAAAATTTCAGAATTGCACCTTGCAATGTGGAGATATTACTGTTTGTGCATTTACAATATTCATTGATTTTTGCCATTGAAAAACATCATGTTATTCATATACCAGAAATGTTTGAAGCTACTGACTGAATGAAAAGAGCTGGCATCTCACTCTCTTTGAATCTTCTTTACCATGCTAGGATTAGCAGGAAAAAGCAAAAAATTTCAGAATTGCACCTTGCAATGCGGAGATATTACTGTTTGTGCATTTACAATATTCATTGATTTTTGCCATTGAAAAACGTCCAGAAATGTTTGAAGCTACTGACTGAATGAAAAGAGCTGGCATCTCACTCTCTTTGAATCTTCTTTATCATGCTAGGATTAGCAGGAAAAAGCAAAAAATTTCAGAATTGCACCTTGCAATGCGGAGAAATTACTGTTTGTGCATTTACAATATTCATTGATTTTTGCCATTGAAAAACATCATGTTATTCATATACCAGAAATGTTTGAAGCTACTGACTGAATGAAAAGAGCTGGCATCTCACTCTCTTTGAATCTTCTTTATCATGCTAATAGGAGCAGGAAAAAGCAAAAAATGTCAGAATTGCACCTTGCAATGTGGAGATATTACTGTTTGTGCATTTACAATATTCATTGATTTTTGCCATTGAAAAACATCATGTTATTCATATACCAGAAATGTTTGAAGCTACTGACTGAATGAAAAGAGCTGGCATCTCACTCTCTTTGAATCTTCTTTATCATGCTAGGATTAGCAGGAAAAAGCAAAAAATTTCAGAATTGCACCTTGCAATGTGGAGATATTACTGTTTGTGCATTTACAATATTCATTGATTTTTGCCATTGAAAAACGTCCAGAAATGTTTGAAGCTACTGAATGAATGAAAGGAGCTGGCATCTCACTCTCTTTGAATCTTCTTTATCATGCTAGGATTAGCAGGAAAAAGCAAAAAATTTCAGAATTGCACCTTGCAATGCGGAGATATTACTGTTTGTGCATTTACAATATTCATTGATTTTTGCCATTGAAAAACGTCCAGAAATGTTTGAAGCTACTGACTGAATGAAAGGAGCTGGCATCTCACTCTCTTTGAATCTTCTTTATCATGCTAGAATTAGCAGGAAAAAGCAAAAAATTTCAGAATTGCACATTGCAATGCGGGGATATTACTGTTTGTGCATTTACAATATTCATTGATTTTTGCCATTGAAAAACATCATGTTATTCATATACCAGAAATGTTTGAAGCTACTGACTGAATGAAAAGAGCTGGCATCTCACTCTCTTTGAATCTTCTTTATCATGCTAGGATTAGCAGGAAAAAGCAAAAAATTTCAGAATTGCACCTTGCAATGTGGAGATATTACTGTTTGTGCATTTACAATATTCATTGATTTTTGCCATTGAAAAACATCATGTTATTCATATACCAGAAATGTTTGAAGCTACTGACTGAATGAAAAGAGCTGGCATCTCACTCTCTTTGAATCTTCTTTATCATGCTAGGATTAGCAGGAAAAAGCAAAAAATTTCGGAATTGCACCTTGCAATGCGGAGATATTACTGTTTGTGCATTTACAATATTCATTGATTTTTGCCATTGAAAAACATCATGTTATTCATATACCAGAAATGTTTGAAGCTACTGACTGAATGAAAAGAGCTGGCATCTCACTCTCTTTGAATCTTCTTTATCATGCTAGGATTAGCAGGAAAAAGCAAAAAATTTCAGAATTGCACCTTGCAATGCGGAGATATTACTGTTTGTGCATTTACAATATTCATTGATTTTTGCCATTGAAAAACATCATGTTATTCATATACCAGAAATGTTTGAAGCTACTGACTGAATGAAAAGAGCTGGCATCTCACTCTCTTTGAATCTTCTTTATCATGCTAAGAGGAGCAGTAAAAAGCAAAAAATTTCAGAATTGCACCTTGCAATGTGGAGATATTACTGTTTGTGCATTTACAATATTCATTGATTTTTGCCATTGAAAAACATCATGTTATTCATATACCAGAAATGTTTGAAGCTACTGACTGAATGAAAAGAGCTGGCATCTCACTCTCTTTGAATCTTCTTTATCATGCTAGGATTAGCAGGAAAAACCAAAAAATTTCAGAATTGCACCTTGCAATGTGGAGATATTACTGTTTGTGCATTTACAATATTCATTGATTTTTGCAATTGAAAAACATCATGTTATTTATGTACCAGAAATGTTTGAAGCTACTGACTGAATGAAAAGAGCTGGCATCTCACTCTCTTTGAATCTTCTTTATCATGCTAGGATTAGCAGGAAAAAGCAAAAAATTTCAGAATTGCACGTTGCAATGCGGAGATATTACTGTTTGTGCATTTACAATATTCATTGATTTTTGCCATTGAAAAACGTCCAGAAATGTTTGAAGCTACTGACTGAATGAAAAGAGCTGGCATCTCACTCTCTTTGAATCTTCTTTATCATGCTAGGATTAGCAGGAAAAAGCAAAAAATTTCAGAATTGCACCTTGCAATGTGGAGATATTACTGTTTGTGCATTTACAATATTCATTGATTTTTGCCACTGAAAAACATCATGTTATTCATATACCAGAAATGTTTGAAGCTACTGACTGAATGAAAAGAGCTGGCATCTCACTCTCTTTGAATCTTCTTTATCATGCTAGGATTAGCAGGAAAAAGCAAAAAATTTCAGAATTGCACCTTGCAATGCGGAGATATTACTGTTTGTGCATTTACAATATTCATTGATTTTTGCCATTGAAAAACGTCCAGAAATGTTTGAAGCTACTGACTGAATGAAAAGAGCTGGCATCTCACTCTCTTTGAATCTTCTTTATCATGCTAGGATTAGCAGGAAAAAGCAAAAAATTTCAGAATTGCACCTTGCAATGCGGAGAAATTACTGTTTGTGCATTTACAATATTCATTGATTTTTGCCATTGAAAAACATCATGTTATTCATATACCAGAAATGTTTGAAGCTACTGACTGAATGAAAAGAGCTGGCATCTCACTCTCTTTGAATCTTCTTTATCATGCTAGGATTAGCAGGAAAAAGCAAAAAATTTCAGAATTGCACCTTGCAATGCGGAGATATTACTGTTTGTGCATTTACAATATTCATTGATTTTTGCCATTGAAAAACGTCCAGAAATGTTTGAAGCTACTGACTGAATGAAAGGAGCTGGCATCTCACTCTCTTTGAATCTTCTTTATCATGCTAGGATTAGCAGGAAAAAGCAAAAAATTTCAGAATTGCACTTTGCAATGTGGAGATATTACTGTTTGTGCATTTACAATATTCATTGATTTTTGCCATTGAAAAACATCATGTTATTCATATACCAGAAATGTTTGAAGCTACTGACTGAATGAAAAGAGCTGGCATCTCACTCTCTTTGAATCTTCTTTATCATGCTAGGATTAGCAGGAAAAAGCAAAAAATTTCAGAATTGCACCTTGCAATGCGGAGATATTACTGTTTGTGCATTTACAATATTCATTGATTTTTGCCATTGAAAAACGTCCAGAAATGTTTGAAGCTACTGACTGAATGAAAAGAGCTGGCATCTCACTCTCTTTGAATCTTCTTTATCATGCTAGGATTAGCAGGAAAAAGCAAAAAATTTCAGAATTGCACCTTGCAATGCGGAGAAATTACTGTTTGTGCATTTACAATATTCATTGATTTTTGCCATTGAAAAACATCATGTTATTCATATACCAGAAATGTTTGAAGCTACTGACTGAATGAAAAGAGCTGGCATCTCACTCTCTTTGAATCTTCTTTATCATGCTAAGAGGAGCAGGAAAAAGCAAAAAATGTCAGAATTGCACCTTGCAATGTGGAGATATTACTGTTTGTGCATTTACAATATTCATTGATTTTTGCCATTGAAAAACATCATGTTATTCATATACCAGAAATGTTTGAAGCTACTGACTGAATGAAAAGAGCTGGCATCTCACTATCTTTGAATCTTCTTTATCATGCTAGGATTAGCAGGAAAAAGCAAAAAATTTCAGAATTGCACCTTGCAATGTGGAGATATTACTGTTTGTGCATTTACAATATTCATTGATTTTTGCCATTGAAAAACGTCCAGAAATGTTTGAAGCTACTGACTGAATGAAAAGAGCTGGCATCTCACTCTCTTTGAATCTTCTTTATCATGCTAGGATTAGCAGGAAAAAGCAAAAAATTTCAGAATTGCACCTTGGAATGCGGAGATATTACTGTTTGTGCATTTACAATATTCATTGATTTTTGCCATTGAAAAACGTCCAGAAATGTTTGAAGCTACTGACTGAATGAAAAGAGCTGGCACCTCACTCTCTTTGAATCTTCTTTATCATGCTAGGATTAGCAGGAAAAAGCAAAAAATTTCAGAATTGCACCTTGCAATGCGGAGAAATTACTGTTTGTGCATTTACAATATTCATTGATTTTTGCCATTGCAAAATGTCCAGAAATGTTTGAAGCTACTGACTGAATGAAAGGAGCTGGCATCTCACTCTCTTTGAATCTTCTTTATCATGCTAGGATTAGCAGGAAAAAGCAAAAAATTTCAGAATTGCACCTTGCAATGCGGAGATATTACTGTTTGTGCATTTACAATATTCATTGATTTTTGCCATTGAAAAACGTCCAGAAATGTTTGAAGCTACTGACTGAATGAAAAGAGCTGGCATCTCACTCTCTTTGAATCTTCTTTATCATGCTAGGATTAGCAGGAAAAAGCAAAAAATTTCAGAATTGCAACTTGCAATGTGGAGATATTACTGTTTGTGCATTTACAATATTCATTGATTTTTGCCATTGAAAAACATCATGTTATTCATATACCAGAAATGTTTGAAGCTACTGACTGAATGAAAAGAGCTGGCATCTCACTCTCTTTGAATCTTCTTTATCATGCTAGGATTAGCAGGAAAAAGCAAAAAATTTCAGAATTGCACCTTGCAATGTGGAGATATTACTGTTTGTGCATTTACAATATTCATTGATTTTTGCCATTGAAAAACATCATGTTATTCATATACCAGAAATGTTTGAAGCTACTGACTGAATGAAAAGAGCTGGCATCTCACTCTCTTTGAATCTTCTTTATCATGCTAGGATTAGCAGGAAAAAGCAAAAAATTTCAGAATTGCACCTTGCAATGCGCAGATATTACTGTTTGTGCATTTACAATATTCATTGATTTTTGCCATTGAAAAACATCATGTTATTCATATACCAGAAATGTTTGAAGCTACTGACTGAATGAAAAGAGCTGGCATCTCACTCTCTTTGAATCTTCTTTATCATGCTAAGAGGAGCAGGAAAAAGCAAAAAATTTCAGAATTGCACCTTGCAATGTGGAGATATTACTGTTTGTGAATTTACAATATTCATTGATTTTTGCCATTGGAAAACATCATGTTATTCATATACCAGAAATGTTTGAAGCTACTGACTGAATGAAAAGAGCTGGCATCTCACTCTCTTTGAATCTTCTTTATCATGCTAGGATTAGCAGGAAAAAGCCAAAAATTTCAGAATTGCACCTTGCAATGTGGAGATATTACTGTTTGTGCATTTACAATATTCATTGATTTTTGCCATTGAAAAACGTCCAGAAATGTTTGAAGCTACTGACTGAATGAAAAGAGCTGGCATCTCACTCTCTTTGAATCTTCTTTATCATGCTAGGATTAGCAGGAAAAAGCAAAAAATTTCATAATTGCACCTTGCAATGCGGAGATATTACTGTTTGTGCATTTACAATATTCATTGATTTTTGCCATTGAAAAACGTCCAGAAATGTTTGAAGCTACTGACTGAATGAAAGGAGCTGGCATCTCACTCTCTTTGAATCTTCTTTATCATGCTAGGATTAGCAGGAAAAAGCAAAAAATTTCAGAATTGCACCTTGCAATGCGGAGATATTACTGTTTGTGCATTTACAATATTCATTGATTTTTGCCATTGAAAAATGTCCAGAAATGTTTGAAGCTACTGACTGAATGAAAAGAGCTGGCATCTCACTCTCTTTGAATCTTCCTTATCATGCTAGGATTAGCAGGAAAAAGAAAAAAATGTCAGAATTGCACCTTGCAATGTGGAGATATTACTGTTTGTGCATTTACAATATTCATTGATTTTTGCCATTGAAAAACATCATGTTATTCATATACCAGAAATGTTTGAAGCTACTGACTGAATGAAAAGAGCTGGCATCTCACTCTCTTTGAATCTTCTTTATCATGCTAGGATTAGCAGGAAAAAGCAAAAAATTTCAGAATTGCACGTTGCAATGCGGAGATATTACTGTTTGTGCATTTACAATATTCATTGATTTTTGCCATTGAAAAACATCCAGAAATGTTTGAAGCTACTGACTGAATGAAAAGAGCTGGCATCTCACTCTCTTTGAATCTTCTTTATCATGCTAGGATTAGCAGGAAAAAGCAAAAAATTTCAGAATTGCACCTTGCAATGTGGAGATATTACTGTTTGTGCATTTACAATATTCATTGATTTTTGCCATTGAAAAACATCATGTTATTCATATACCAGAAATGTTTGAAGCTACTGACTGAATGAAAAGAGCTGGCATCTCACTCTCTTTGAATCTTCTCTATCATGCTAGGATTAGCAGGAAAAAGCAAAAAATTTCAGAATTGCACCTTGCAATGCGGAGATATTACTGTTTGTGCATTTACAATATTCATTGATTTTTGCCATTGAAAAACGTCCAGAAATGTTTGAAGCTACTGACTGAATGAAAAGAGCTGGCATCTCACTCTCTTTGAATCTTCTTTATCATGCTAGGATTAGCAGGAAAAAGCAAAAAATTTCAGAATTGCACCTTGCAATGCGGAGATATTACTGTTTGTGCATTTACAATATTCATTGATTTTTGCCATTGAAAAACGTCCAGAAATGTTTGAAGCTACTGACTGAATGAAAAGAGCTGGCATCTCACTCTCTTTGAATCTTCTTTATCATGCTAGGATTAGCAGGAAAAAGCAAAAAATTTCAGAATTGCACCTTGCAATGTGGAGATATTACTGTTTGTGCATTTACAATATTCATTGATTTTTGCCATTGAAAAACATCATGTTATTCATATACCAGAAATGTTTGAAGCTACTGACTGAATGAAAAGAGCTGGCATCTCACTCTCTTTGAATCTTCTTTATCATGCTAGGATTAGCAGGAAAAAGCAAAAAATTTCAGAATTGCACCTTGCAATGCGGAGATATTACTGTTTGTGCATTTACAATATTCATTGATTTTTGCCATTGAAAAACGTCCAGAAATGTTTGAAGCTACTGACTGAATGAAAAGAGCTGGCATCTCACTCTCTTTGAATCTTCTTTATCATGCTAGGATTAGCAGGAAAAAGCAAAAAATTTCAGAATTGCACCTTGCAATGCGGAGAAATTACTGTTTGTGCATTTACAATATTCATTGATTTTTGCCATTGAAAAACATCATGTTATTCATATGCCAGAAATGTTTGAAGCTACTGACTGAATGAAAAGAGCTGGCATCTCACTCTCTTTGAATCTTCTTTATCATGCTAATAGGAGCAGGAAAAAGCAAAAAATGTCAGAATTGCACCTTGCAATGTGGAGATATTACTGTTTGTGCATTTACAATATTCATTGATTTTTGCCATTGAAAAACATCATGTTATTCACATACCAGAAATGTTTGAAGCTACTGACTGAATGAAAAGAGCTGGCATCTCACTCTCTTTGAATCTTCTTTATCATGCTAGGATTAGCAGGAAAAAGCAAAAAATTTCAGAATTGCACCTTGCAATGTGGAGATATTACTGTTTGTGCATTTACAATATTCATTGATTTTTGCCATTGAAAAACGTCCAGAAATGTTTGAAGCTACTGACTGAATGAAAAGAGCTGGCATCTCACTCTCTTTGAATCTTCTTTATCATGCTAGGATTAGCAGGAAAAAGCAAAAAATTTCAGAATTGCACCTTGGAATGCGGAGATATTACTGTTTGTGCATTTACAATATTCATTGATTTTTGCCATTGAAAAACGTCCAGAAATGTTTGAAGCTACTGACTGAATGAAAAGAGCTGGCATCTCACTCTCTTTGAATCTTCTTTATCATGCTAGGATTAGCAGGAAAAAGCAAAAAATTTCAGAATTGCACCTTGCAATGTGGAGATATTACTGTTTGTGCATTTACAATATTCATTGATTTTTGCCATTGAAAAACGTCCAGAAATGTTTGAAGCTACTGACTGAATGAAAAGAGCTGGCATCTCACTCTCTTTGAATCTTCTTTATCATGCTAGGATTAGCAGGAAAAAGCAAAAAATTTCAGAATTGCACCTTGCAATGCGGAGGAATTACTGTTTGTGCATTTACAATATTCATTGATTTTTGCCATTGAAAAACGTCCAGAAATGTTTGAAGCTACTGACTGAATGAAAGGAGCTGGCATCTCACTCTCTTTGAATCTTCTTTATCATGCTAGGATTAGCAGGAAAAAGCAAAAAATTTCAGAATTGCACCTTGCAATGCGGAGATATTACTGTTTGTGCATTTACAATATTCATTGATTTTTGCCATTGAAAAATGTCCAGAAATGTTTGAAGCTACTGACTGAATGAAAAGAGCTGGCATCTCACTCTCTTTGAATCTTCCTTATCATGCTAGGATTAGCAGGAAAAAGAAAAAAATGTCAGAATTGCACCTTGCAATGTGGAGATATTACTGTTTGTGCATTTACAATATTCATTGATTTTTGCCATTGAAAAACATCATGTTATTCATATACCAGAAATGTTTGAAGCTACTGACTGAATGAAAAGAGCTGGCATCTCACTCTCTTTGAATCTTCTTTATCATGCTAGGATTAGCAGGAAAAAGCAAAAAATTTCAGAATTGCACGTTGCAATGCGGAGATATTACTGTTTGTGCATTTACAATATTCATTGATTTTTGCCATTGAAAAACATCCAGAAATGTTTGAAGCTACTGACTGAATGAAAAGAGCTGGCATCTCACTCTCTTTGAATCTTCTTTATCATGCTAGGATTAGCAGGAAAAAGCAAAAAATTTCAGAATTGCACCTTGCAATGTGGAGATATTACTGTTTGTGCATTTACAATATTCATTGATTTTTGCCATTGAAAAACATCATGTTATTCATATACCAGAAATGTTTGAAGCTACTGACTGAATGAAAAGAGCTGGCATCTCACTCTCTTTGAATCTTCTCTATCATGCTAGGATTAGCAGGAAAAAGCAAAAAATTTCAGAATTGCACCTTGCAATGCGGAGATATTACTGTTTGTGCATTTACAATATTCATTGATTTTTGCCATTGAAAAACGTCCAGAAATGTTTGAAGCTACTGACTGAATGAAAAGAGCTGGCATCTCACTCTCTTTGAATCTTCTTTATCATGCTAGGATTAGCAGGAAAAAGCAAAAAATTTCAGAATTGCACCTTGCAATGCGGAGATATTACTGTTTGTGCATTTACAATATTCATTGATTTTTGCCATTGAAAAACGTCCAGAAATGTTTGAAGCTACTGACTGAATGAAAAGAGCTGGCATCTCACTCTCTTTGAATCTTCTTTATCATGCTAGGATTAGCAGGAAAAAGCAAAAAATTTCAGAATTGCACCTTGCAATGTGGAGATATTACTGTTTGTGCATTTACAATATTCATTGATTTTTGCCATTGAAAAACATCATGTTATTCATATACCAGAAATGTTTGAAGCTACTGACTGAATGAAAAGAGCTGGCATCTCACTCTCTTTGAATCTTCTTTATCATGCTAGGATTAGCAGGAAAAAGCAAAAAATTTCAGAATTGCACCTTGCAATGCGGAGATATTACTGTTTGTGCATTTACAATATTCATTGATTTTTGCCATTGAAAAACGTCCAGAAATGTTTGAAGCTACTGACTGAATGAAAAGAGCTGGCATCTCACTCTCTTTGAATCTTCTTTATCATGCTAGGATTAGCAGGAAAAAGCAAAAAATTTCAGAATTGCACCTTGCAATGCGGAGAAATTACTCTTTGTGCATTTACAATATTCATTGATTTTTGCCATTGAAAAACATCATGTTATTCATATACCAGAAATGTTTGAAGCTACTGACTGAATGAAAAGAGCTGGCATCTCACTCTCTTTGAATCTTCTTTATCATGCTAATAGGAGCAGGAAAAAGCAAAAAATGTCAGAATTGCACCTTGCAATGTGGAGATATTACTGTTTGTGCATTTACAATATTCATTGATTTTTGCCATTGAAAAACATCATGTTATTCATATACCAGAAATGTTTGAAGCTACTGACTGAATGAAAAGAGCTGGCATCTCACTCTCTTTGAATCTTCTTTATCATGCTAGGATTAGCAGGAAAAAGCAAAAAATTTCAGAATTGCACCTTGCAATGTGGAGATATTACTGTTTGTGCATTTACAATATTCATTGATTTTTGCCATTGAAAAACGTCCAGAAATGTTTGAAGCTACTGACTGAATGAAAAGAGCTGGCATCTCACTCTCTTTGAATCTTCTTTATCATGCTAGGATTAGCAGGAAAAAGCAAAAAATTTCAGAATTGCACCTTGGAATGCGGAGATATTACTGTTTGTGCATTTACAATATTCATTGATTTTTGCCATTGAAAAACGTCCAGAAATGTTTGAAGCTACTGACTGAATGAAAAGAGCTGGCATCTCACTCTCTTTGAATCTTCTTTATCATGCTAGGATTAGCAGGAAAAAGCAAAAAATTTCAGAATTGCACCTTGCAATGCGGAGAAATTACTGTTTGTGCATTTACAATATTCATTGATTTTTGCCATTGAAAAACGTCCAGAAATGTTTGAAGTTACTGACTGAATGAAAGGAGCTGGCATCTCACTCTCTTTGAATCTTCTTTATCATGCTAGGATTAGCAGGAAAAAGCAAAAAATTTCAGAATTGCACCTTGCAATGCGGAGATATTACTGTTTGTGCATTTACAATATTCATTGATTTTTGCCATTGAAAAACGTCCAGAAATGTTTGAAGCTACTGACTGAATGAAAAGAGCTGGCATCTCACTCTCTTTGAATCTTCTTTATCATGCTAGGATTAGCAGGAAAAAGCAAAAAATTTCAGAATTGCACCTTGCAATGTGGAGATATTACTGTTTGTGCATTTACAATATTCATTGATTTTTGCCATTGAAAAACATCATGTTATTCATATACCAGAAATGTTTGAAGCTACTGACTGAATGAAAAGAGCTGGCATCTCACTCTCTTTGAATCTTCTTTATCATGCTAGGATTAGCAGGAAAAAGCAAAAAATTTCAGAATTGCACCTTGCAATGTGGAGATATTACTGTTTGTGCATTTACAATATTCATTGATTTTTGCCATTGAAAAACATCATGTTATTCATATACCAGAAATGTTTGAAGCTACTGACTGAATGAAAAGAGCTGGCATCTCACTCTCTTTGAATCTTCTTTATCATGCTAGGATTAGCAGGAAAAAGCAAAAAATTTCAGAATTGCACCTTGCAATGCGGAGATATTACTGTTTGTGCATTTACAATATTCATTGATTTTTGCCATTGAAAAACGTCCAGAAATGTTTGAAGCTACTGACTGAATGAAAAGAGCTGGCATCTCACTCTCTTTGAATCTTCTTTATCATGCTAGGATTAGCAGGAAAAAGCAAAAAATTTCAGAATTGCACCTTGCAATGTGGAGATATTACTGTTTGTGCATTTACAATATTCATTGATTTTTGCCATTGAAAAACATCATGTTATTCATATACCAGAAATGTTTGAAGCTACTGACTGAATGAAAAGAGCTGGCATCTCACTCTCTTTGAATCTTCTTTATCATGCTAGGATTAGCAGGAAAAAGCAAAAAATTTCAGAATTGCACCTTGCAATGCGGAGATATTACTGTTTGTGCATTTACAATATTCATTGATTTTTGCCATTGAAAAACGTCCAGAAATGTTGGAAGCTACTGACTGAATGAAAAGAGCTGGCATCTCACTCTCTTTGTATCTTCTTTATCATGCTAGGATTAGCAGGAAAAAGCAAAAAATTTCAGAATTGCACCTTGCAATGCGGAGAAATTACTGTTTGTGCATTTACAATATTCATTGATTTTTGCCATTGAAAAACATCATGTTATTCATATACCAGAAATGTTTGAAGCTACTGACTGAATGAAAAGAGCTGGCAACTCACTCTCTTTGAATCTTCTTTATCATGCTAAGAGGAGCAGGAAAAAGCAAAAAATTTCAGAACTGCACCTTGCAATGTGGAGATATTACTGTTTGTGCATTTACAATATTCATTGATTTTTGCCAGTGAAAAACATCATGTTATTCATATACCAGAAATGTTTGAAGCTACTGACTGAATGAAAAGAGCTGGCATCTCACTCTCTTTGAATCTTCTTTATCATGCTAAGAGGAGCAGGAAAAAGCAAAAAATTTCAGAATTGCACCTTGCAATGTGGAGATATTACTGTTTGTGCATTTACAATATTCATTGATTTTTGCCATTGAAAAACATCATGTTATTCATATACCAGAAATGTTTGAAGCTACTGACTGAATGAAAAGAGCTGGCATCTCACTCTCTTTGAATCTTCTTTATCATGCTAGGATTAGCAGGAAAAAGCAAAAAATTTCAGAATTGCACCTTGCAATGCGGAGATATTACTGTTTGTGCATTTACAATATTCATTGATTTTTGCCATTGAAAAACGTCCAGAAATGTTTGAAGCTACTGACTGAATGAAAAGAGCTGGCATCTCACTCTCTTTGAATCTTCTTTATCATGCTAGGATTAGCAGGAAAAAGCAAAAAATTTCAGAATTGCACCTTGCAATGTGGAGATATTACTGTTTGTGCATTTACAATATTCATTGATTTTTGCCATTGAAAAACATCATGTTATTCATATACCAGAAATGTTTGAAGCTACTGACTGAATGAAAAGAGCTGGCATCTCACTCTCTTTGAATCTTCTTTATCATGCTAGGATTAGCAGGAAAAAGCAAAAAATTTCAGAATTGCACCTTGCAATGCGGAGATATTACTGTTTGTGCATTTACAATATTCATTGATTTTTGCCATTGAAAAACGTCCAGAAATGTTTGAAGCTACTGACTGAATGAAAAGAGCTGGCATCTCACTCTCTTTGAATCTTCTTTACCATGCTAGGATTAGCAGGAAAAAGCAAAAAATTTCAGAATTGCACCTTGCAATGCGGAGAAATTACTGTTTGTGCATTTACAATATTCATTGATTTTTGCCATTGAAAAACATCATGTTATTCATATACCAGAAATGTTTGAAGCTACTGACTGAATGAAAAGAGCTGGCAACTCACTCTCTTTGAATCTTCTTTATCATGCTAAGAGGAGCAGGAAAAAGCAAAAAATTTCAGAATTGCACCTTGCAATGTGGAGATATTACTGTTTGTGCATTTACAATATTCATTGATTTTTGCCAGTGAAAAACATCATGTTATTCATATACCAGAAATGTTTGAAGCTACTGACTGAATGAAAAGAGCTGGCATCTCACTCTCTTTGAATCTTCTTTATCATGCTAGGATTAGCAGGAAAAAGCAAAAAATTTCAGAATTGCACCTTGCAATGCGGAGATATTACTGTTTGTGCATTTACAATATTCATTGATTTTTGCCATTGAAAAACGTCCAGAAATGTTTGAAGCTACTGACTGAATGAAAAGAGCTGGCATCTCACTCTCTTTGAATCTTCTTTATCATGCTAGGATTAGTAGGAAAAAGCAAAAATTTCAGAATTGCACCTTGCAATGCGGAGATATTACTGTTTGTGCATTTACAATATTCATTGATTTTTGCCATTGAAAAACATCCAGAAATGTTTGAAGCTACTGACTGAATGAAAAGAGCTGGCATCTCACTCTCTTTGAATCTTCTTTATCATGCTAGGATTAGCAGGAAAAAGCAAAAAATTTCAGAATTGCACCTTGCAATGTGGAGATATTACTGTTTGTGCATTTACAATATTCATTGATTTTTGCCATTGAAAAACATCATGTTATTCATATACCAGAAATGTTTGAAGCTACTGACTGAATGAAAAGAGCTGGCATCTCACTCTCTTTGAATCTTCTTTATCATGCTAGGATTAGCAGGAAAAAGCAAAAAATTTCAGAATTGCACCTTGCAATGCGGAGATATTACTGTTTGTGCATTTACAATATTCATTGATTTTTGCCATTGAAAAACGTCCAGAAATGTTTGAAGCTACTGACTGAATGAAAAGAGCTGGCATCTCACTCTCTTTGAATCTTCTTTATCATGCTAGGATTAGCAGGAAAAAGCAAAAAATTTCAGAATTGCACCTTGCAATGCGGAGAAATTACTGT
This sequence comes from Phyllobates terribilis, assembly GCF_046119375.1. NCBI lineage: Eukaryota > Metazoa > Chordata > Amphibia > Anura > Dendrobatidae > Phyllobates > Phyllobates terribilis. Next base: position 12,517 of record NW_027365828.1, on the reverse strand, counting down.
TTGTGCATTTACAATATTCATTGATTTTTGCCATTGAAAAACATCATGTTATTCATATACCAGAAATGTTTGAAGCTACTGACTGAATGAAAAGAGCTGGCATCTCACTCTCTTTGAATCTTCTTTATCATGCTAATAGGAGCAGGAAAAAGCAAAAAATGTCAGAATTGCACCTTGCAATGTGGAGATATTACTGTTTGTGCATTTACAATATTCATTGATTTTTGCCATTGAAAAACATCATGTTATTCATATACCAGAAATGTTTGAAGCTACTGACTGAATGAAAAGAGCTGGCATCTCACTCTCTTTGAATCTTCTTTATCATGCTAGGATTAGCAGGAAAAAGCAAAAAATTTCAGAATTGCACCTTGCAATGTGGAGATATTACTGTTTGTGCATTTACAATATTCATTGATTTTTGCCATTGAAAAACGTCCAGAAATGTTTGAAGCTACTGACTGAATGAAAAGAGCTGGCATCTCACTCTCTTTGAATCATCTTTATCATGCTAGGATTAGCAGGAAAAAGCAAAAAATTTCAGAATTGCACCTTGGAATGCGGAGATACTACTGTTTGTGCATTTACAATATTCATTGATTTTTGCCATTGAAAAACGTCCAGAAATGTTTGAAGCTACTGACTGAATGAAAAGACCTGGCATCTCACTCTCTTTGAATCTTCTTTATCATGCTAGGATTAGCAGGAAAAAGCAAAAAATTTCAGAATTGCACCTTGCAATGCGGAGAAATTACTGTTTGTGCATTTACAATATTCATTGATTTTTGCCATTGAAAAACGTCCAGAAATGTTTGAAGCTACTGACTGAATGAAAGGAGCTGGCATCTCACTCTCTTTGAATCTTCTTTATCATGCTAGGATTAGCAGGAAAAAGCAAAAAATTTCAGAATTGCACCTTGCAATGCGGAGATATTACTGTTTGTGCATTTACAATATTCATTGATTTTTGGAATTGAAAAACGTCCAGAAATGTTTGAAGCTACTGACTGAATGAAAAGAGCTGGCATCTCACTCTCTTTGAATCTTCTTTATCATGCTAGGATTAGCAGGAAAAAGCAAAAAATTTCAGAATTGCACCTTGCAATGTGGAGATATTACTGTTTGTGCATTTACAATATTCATTGATTTTTGCCATTGAAAAACATCATGTTATTCATATACCAGAAATGTTTGAAGCTACTGACTGAATGAAAAGAGCTGGCATCTCACTCTCTTTGAATCTTCTTTATCATGCTAGGATTAGCAGGAAAAAGCAAAAAATTTCAGAATTGCACCTTGCAATGTGGAGATATTACTGTTTGTGCATTTACAATATTCATTGATTTTTGCCATTGAAAACATCATGTTATTCATATACCAGAAATGTTTGAAGCTACTGACTGAATGAAAAGAGCTGGCATCTCACTCTCTTTGAATCTTCTTTAACATGCTAGGATTAGCAGGAAAAAGCAAAAAATTTCAGAATTGCACCTTGCAATGCGGAGATATTACTGTTTGTGCATTTACAATATTCATTGATTTTTGCCATTGAAAAACGTCCAGAAATGTTTGAAGCTACTGACTGAATGAAAAGAGCTGGCATCTCACTCTCTTTGAATCTTCTTTATCATGCTAGGATTAGCAGGAAAAAGCAAAAAATTTCAGAATTGCACCTTGCAATGTGGAGATATTACTGTTTGTGCATTTACAATATTCATTGATTTTTGCCATTGAAAAACATCATGTTATTCATCTACCAGAAATGTTTGAAGCTACTGACTGAATGAAAAGAGCTGGCATCTCACTCTCTTTGAATCTTCTTTATCATGCTAGGATTAGCAGGAAAAAGCAAAAAATTTCAGAATTGCACCTTGCAATGCGGAGATATTACTGTTTGTGCATTTACAATATTCATTGATTTTTGCCATTGAAAAACGTCCAGAAATGTTTGAAGCTACTGACTGAATGAAAAGAGCTGGCATCTCACTCTCTTTGAATCTTCTTTATCATGCTAGGATTAGCAGGAAAAAGCAAAAAATTTCAGAATTGCACCTTGCAATGCGGAGAAATTACTGTTTGTGCATTTACAATATTCATTGATTTTTGCCATTGAAAAACATCATGTTATTCATATACCAGAAATGTTTGAAGCTACTGACTGAATGAAAAGAGCTGGCAACTCACTCTCTTTGAATCTTCTTTATCATGCTAAGAGGAGCAGGAAAAAGCAAAAAATTTCAGAAATGCACCTTGCAATGTGGAGATACTACTGTTTGTGCATTTACAATATTCATTGATTTTTGCCAGTGAAAAACATCATGTTATTCATATACCAGAAATGTTTGAAGCTACTGACTGAATGAAAAGAGCTGGCATCTCACTCTCTTTGAATCTTCTTTATCATGCTAAGAGGAGCAGGAAAAAGCAAAAAATTTCAGAATTGCACCTTGCAATGTGGAGATATTACTGTTTGTGCATTTACAATATTCATTGATTTTTGCCATTGAAAAACATCATGTTATTCATATACCAGAAATGTTTGAAGCTACTGACTGAATGAAAAGAGCTGGCATCTCACTCTCTTTGAATCTTCTTTATCATGCTAGGATTAGCAGGAAAAAGCAAAAAATTTCAGAATTGCACCTTGCAATGCAGAGATATTACTGTTTGTGCATTTACAATATTCATTGATTTTTGCCATTGAAAAACGTCCAGAAATGTTTGAAGCTACTGACTGAATGAAAAGAGCTGGCATCTCACTCTCTTTGAATCTTCTTTATCATGCTAGGATTAGCAGGAAAAAGCAAAAAATTTCAGAATTGCACCTTGCAATGTGGAGATATTACTGTTTGTGCATTTACAATATTCATTGATTTTTGCCATTGAAAAACATCATGTTATTCATATACCAGAAATGTTTGAAGCTACTGACTGAATGAAAAGAGCTGGCATCTCACTCTCTTTGAATCTTCTTTATCATGCTAGGATTAGCAGGAAAAAGCAAAAAATTTCAGAATTGCACCTTGCAATGCGGAGATATTACTGTTTGTGCATTTACAATATTCATTGATTTTTGCCATTGAAAAACGTCCAGAAATGTTTGAAGCTACTGACTGAATGAAAAGAGCTGGCATCTCACTCTCTTTGAATCTTCTTTACCATGCTAGGATTAGCAGGAAAAAGCAAAAAATTTCAGAATTGCACCTTGCAATGCGGAGAAATTACTGTTTGTGCATTTACAATATTCATTGATTTTTGCCATTGAAAAACATCATGTTATTCATATACCAGAAATGTTTGAAGCTACTGACTGAATGAAAAGAGCTGGCAACTCACTCTCTTTGAATCTTCTTTATCATGCTAAGAGGAGCAGGAAAAAGCAAAAAATTTCAGAATTTCACCTTGCAATGTGGAGATATTACTGTTTGTGCATTTACAATATTCATTGATTTTTGCCAGTGAAAAACATCATGTTATTCATATACCAGAAATGTTTGAAGCTACTGACTGAATGAAAAGAGCTGGCAACTCACTCTCTTTGAATCTTCTTTATCATGCTAAGAGGAGCAGGAAAAAGCAAAAAATTTCAGAATTTCACCTTGCAATGCGGAGATATTACTGTTTGTGCATTTACAATATTCATTGATTTTTGCCATTGAAAAACGTCCAGAAATGTTTGAAGCTACTGACTGAATGAAAAGAGCTGGCATCTCACTCTCTTTGAATCTTCTTTATCATGCTAGGATTAGTAGGAAAAAGCAAAAATTTCAGAATTGCACCTTGCAATGCGGAGATATTACTGTTTGTGCATTTACAATATTCATTGATTTTTGCCATTGAAAAACGTCCAGAAATGTTTGAAGCTACTGACTGAATGAAAATAGCTGGCATCTCACTCTCTTTGAATCTTCTTTATCATGCTAGGATTAGCAGGAAAAAGCAAAAAATTTCAGAATTGCACCTTGCAATGTGGAGATATTACTGTTTGTGCATTTACAATATTCATTGATTTTTGCCATTGAAAAACGTCCAGAAATGTTTGAAGCTACTGAATGAATGAAAGGAGCTGGCATCTCACTCTCTTTGAATCTTCTTTATCATGCTAGGATTAGCAGGAAAAAGCAAAAAATTTCAGAATTGCACCTTGCAATGCGGAGATATTACTGTTTGTGAATTTACAATATTCATTGATTTTTGCCATTGAAAAACGTCCAGAAATGTTTGAAGCTACTGACTGAATGAAAGGAGCTGGCATCTCACTCTCTTTGAATGTTCTTTATCATGCTAGAATTAGCAGGAAAAAGCAAAAAATTTCAGAATTGCACCTTGCAATGCGGAGATATTACTCTTTGTGCATTTACAATATTCATTGATTTTTGCCATTGAAAAACATCATGTTATTCATATACCAGAAATGTTTGAAGCTACTGACTGAATGAAAAGAGCTGGCATCTCACTCTCTTTGAATCTTCTTTATCATGATAGGATTAGCAGGAAAAAGCAAAAAATTTCAGAATTGCACCTTGCAATGTGGAGATATTACTGTTTGTGCATTTACAATATTCATTGATTTTTGCCATTGAAAAACATCATGTTATTCATATACCAGAAATGTTTGAAGCTACTGACTGAATGAAAAGAGCTGGCATCTCACTCTCTTTGAATCTTCTTTATCATGCTAGGAATAGCAGGAAAAAGCAAAAAATTTCAGAATTGCACCTTGCAATGCGGAGAAATTACTGTTTGTGCATTTACAATATTCATTGATTTTTGCCATTGAAAAACATCATGTTATTCATATACCAGAAATGTTTGAAGCTACTGACTGAATGAAAAGAGCTGGCATCTCACTCTCTTTGAATCTTCTTTATCATGCTAGGATTAGCAGGAAAAAGCAAAAAATTTCAGAATTGCACCTTGCAATGCGGAGATATTACTGTTTGTGCATTTACAATATTCATTGATTTTTGCCATTGAAAAACGTCCAGAAATGTTTGAAGCTACTGACTGAATGAAAAGAGCTGGCATCTCACTCTCTTTGAATCTTCTTTATCATGCTAGGATTAGCAGGAAAAAGCAAAAAATTTCAGAATTGCACCTTGCAATGTGGAGATATTACTGTTTGTGCATTTACAATATTCATTGATTTTTGCCATTGAAAAACATCATGTTATTCATATACCAGAAATGTTTGAAGCTACTGACTGAATGAAAAGAGCTGGCATCTCACTCTCTTTGAATCTTCTTTATCATGCTAGGATTAGCAGGAAAAAGCAAAAAATTTCAGAATTGCACCTTGCAATGCGGAGATATTACTGTTTGTGCATTTACAATATTCATTGATTTTTGCCATTGAAAAACGTCCAGAAATGTTTGAAGCTACTGACTGAATGAAAAGAGCTGGCATCTCACTCTCTTTGAATCTTCTTTATCATGCTAGGATTAGCAGGAAAAAGCAAAAAATTTCAGAATTGCACCTTGCAATGCGGAGAAATTACTGTTTGTGCATTTACAATATTCATTGATTTTTGCCATTGAAAAACATCATGTTATTCATATACCAGAAATGTTTGAAGCTACTGACTGAATGAAAAGAGCTGGCATCTCACTCTCTTTGAATCTTCTTTATCATGCTAAGAGGAGCAGGAAAAAGCAAAAAATGTCAGAATTGCACCTTGCAATGTGGAGATATTACTGTTTGTGCATTTACAATATTCATTGATTTTTGCCATTGAAAAACATCATGTTATTCATATACCAGAAATGTTTGAAGCTACTGACTGAATGAAAAGAGCTGGCATCTCACTCTCTTTGAATCTTCTTTATCATGCTAGGATTAGCAGGAAAAAGCAAAAAATTTCAGAATTGCACCTTGCAATGTGGAGATATTACTGTTTGTGCATTTACAATATTCATTGATTTTTGCCATTGAAAAACGTCCAGAAATGTTTGAAGCTACTGACTGAATGAAAAGAGCTGGCATCTCACTCTCTTTGAATCTTCTTTATCATGCTAGGATTAGCAGGAAAAAGCAAAAAATTTCAGAATTGCACTTTGGAATGCGGAGATATTACTGTTTGTGCATTTACAATATTCATTGATTTTTGCCATTGAAAAACGTCCAGAAATGTTTGAAGCTACTGACTGAATGAAAAGAGCTGGCATCTCACTCTCTTTGAATCTTCTTTATCATGCTAGGATTAGCAGGAAAAAGCAAAAAATTTCAGAATTGCACCTTGCAATGTGGAGATATTACTGTTTGTGCATTTACAATATTCATTGATTTTTGCCATTGAAAAACATCATGTTATTCATATACCAGAAATGTTTGAAGCTACTGACTGAATGAAAAGAGCTGGCATCTCACTCTCTTTGAATCTTCTTTATCATGCTAGGATTAGCAGGAAAAAGCAAAAAATTTCAGAATTGCACCTTGCAATGCGGAGATATTACTGTTTGTGCATTTACAATATTCATTGATTTTTGCCATTGAAAAACGTCCAGAAATGTTTGAAGCTACTGACTGAATGAAAAGAGCTGGCATCTCACTCTCTTTGAATCTTCTTTACCATGCTAGGATTAGCAGGAAAAAGCAAAAAATTTCAGAATTGCACCTTGCAATGCGGAGAAATTACTGTTTGTGCATTTACAATATTCATTGATTTTTGCCATTGAAAAACATCATGTTATTCATATACCAGAAATGTTTGAAGCTACTGACTGAATGAAAAGAGCTGGCAACTCACTCTCTTTGAATCTTCTTTATCATGCTAAGAGGAGCAGGAAAAAGCAAAAAATTTCAGAATTTCACCTTGCAATGTGGAGATATTACTGTTTGTGCATTTACAATATTCATTGATTTTTGCCAGTGAAAAACATCATGTTATTCATATACCAGAAATGTTTGAAGCTACTGACTGAATGAAAAGAGCTGGCAACTCACTCTCTTTGAATCTTCTTTATCATGCTAAGAGGAGCAGGAAAAAGCAAAAAATTTCAGAATTTCACCTTGCAATGCGGAGATATTACTGTTTGTGCATTTACAATATTCATTGATTTTTGCCATTGAAAAACGTCCAGAAATGTTTGAAGCTACTGACTGAATGAAAAGAGCTGGCATCTCACTCTCTTTGAATCTTCTTTATCATGCTAGGATTAGTAGGAAAAAGCAAAAATTTCAGAATTGCACCTTGCAATGCGGAGATATTACTGTTTGTGCATTTACAATATTCATTGATTTTTGCCATTGAAAAACGTCCAGAAATGTTTGAAGCTACTGACTGAATGAAAATAGCTGGCATCTCACTCTCTTTGAATCTTCTTTATCATGCTAGGATTAGCAGGAAAAAGCAAAAAATTTCAGAATTGCACCTTGCAATGTGGAGATATTACTGTTTGTGCATTTACAATATTCATTGATTTTTGCCATTGAAAAACGTCCAGAAATGTTTGAAGCTACTGAATGAATGAAAGGAGCTGGCATCTCACTCTCTTTGAATCTTCTTTATCATGCTAGGATTAGCAGGAAAAAGCAAAAAATTTCAGAATTGCACCTTGCAATGCGGAGATATTACTGTTTGTGAATTTACAATATTCATTGATTTTTGCCATTGAAAAACGTCCAGAAATGTTTGAAGCTACTGACTGAATGAAAGGAGCTGGCATCTCACTCTCTTTGAATGTTCTTTATCATGCTAGAATTAGCAGGAAAAAGCAAAAAATTTCAGAATTGCACCTTGCAATGCGGAGATATTACTCTTTGTGCATTTACAATATTCATTGATTTTTGCCATTGAAAAACATCATGTTATTCATATACCAGAAATGTTTGAAGCTACTGACTGAATGAAAAGAGCTGGCATCTCACTCTCTTTGAATCTTCTTTATCATGCTAGGATTAGCAGGAAAAAGCAAAAAATTTCAGAATTGCACCTTGCAATGTGGAGATATTACTGTTTGTGCATTTACAATATTCATTGATTTTTGCCATTGAAAAACATTCTGTTTATTCCATATACCAGAAATGTTTGAAGCTACTGACTGAATGAAAAGAGCTGGCATCTCACTCTCTTTGAATCTTCTTTATCATGCTAGGATTAGCAGGAAAAAGCAAAAAATTTCAGAATTGCACCTTGCAATGTGGAGATATTACTGTTTGTGCATTTACAATATTCATTGATTTTTGCCATTGAAAAACATCATGTTATTCATATACCAGAAATGTTTGAAGCTACTGACTGAATGAAAAGAGCTGGCATCTCACTCTCTTTGAATCTTCTTTATCATGCTAGGATTAGCAGGAAAAAGCAAAAAATTTCAGAATTGCACCTTGCAATGCGGAGATATTACTGTTTGTGCATTTACAATATTCATTGATTTTTGCCATTGAAAAACATCATGTTATTCATATACCAGAAATGTTTGAAGCTACTGACTGAATGAAAAGAGCTGGCATCTCACTCTCTTTGAATCTTCTTTATCATGCTAGGATTAGCAGGAAAAAGCAAAAATTTCAGAATTGCACCTTGCAATGCGGAGAAATTACTGTTTGTGCATTTACAATATTCATTGATTTTTGCCATTGAAAAACATCATGTTATTCATATACCAGAAATGTTTGAAGCTACTGACTGAATGAAAAGAGCTGGCATCTCACTCTCTTTGAATCTTCTTTATCATGCTAGGATTAGCAGGAAAAAGCAAAAAATTTCAGAATTGCACCTTGCAATGTGGAGATATTACTGTTTGTGCATTTACAATATTCATTGATTTTTGCCATTGAAAAACATCATGTTATTCATATACCAGAAATGTTTGAAGCTACTGACTGAATGAAAAGAGCTGGCATCTCACTCTCTTTGAATCTTCTTTATCATGCTAGGATTAGCAGGAAAAAGCAAAAAATTTCAGAATTGCACCTTGCAATGCGGAGATATTACTGTTTGTGCATTTACAATATTCATTGATTTTTGCCATTGAAAAACATCATGTTATCATATACCCAGAAATGTTTGAAGCTACTGACTGAATGAAAAGAGCTGGCATCTCACTCTCTTTGAATCTTCTTTATCATGCTAGGATTAGCAGGAAAAAGCAAAAAATTTCAGAATTGCACTTTGGAATGCGGAGATATTACTGTTTGTGCATTTACAATATTCATTGATTTTTGCCATTGAAAAACGTCCAGAAATGTTTGAAGCTACTGACTGAATGAAAAGAGCTGGCATCTCACTCTCTTTGAATCTTCTTTATCATGCTAGGATTAGCAGGAAAAAGCAAAAAATTTCAGAATTGCACCTTGCAATGTGGAGATATTACTGTTTGTGCATTTACAATATTCATTGATTTTTGCCATTGAAAAACATCATGTTATTCATATACCAGAAATGTTTGAAGCTACTGACTGAATGAAAAGAGCTGGCATCTCACTCTCTTTGAATCTTCTTTATCATGCTAGGATTAGCAGGAAAAAGCAAAAAATTTCAGAATTGCACCTTGCAATGCGGAGATATTACTGTTTGTGCATTTACAATATTCATTGATTTTTGCCATTGAAAAACGTCCAGAAATGTTTGAAGCTACTGACTGAATGAAAAGAGCTGGCATCTCACTCTCTTTGAATCTTCTTTACCATGCTAGGATTAGCAGGAAAAAGCAAAAATTTCAGAATTGCACCTTGCAATGCGGAGAAATTACTGTTTGTGCATTTACAATATTCATTGATTTTTGCCATTGAAAAACATCATGTTATTCATATACCAGAAATGTTTGAAGCTACTGACTGAATGAAAAGAGCTGGCATCTCACTCTCTTTGAATCTTCTTTATCATGCTAAGAGGAGCAGGAAAAAGCAAAAAATTTCAGAATTGCACCTTGCAATGTGGAGATATTACTGTTTGTGCATTTACAATATTCATTGATTTTTGCCATTGAAAAACATCATGTTATTCATATACCAGAAATGTTTGAAGCTACTGACTGAATGAAAAGAGCTGGCATCTCACTCTCTTTGAATCTTCTTTATCATGCTAAGAGTAGCAGGAAAAAGCAAAAAATTTCAGAATTGCACCTTGCAATGCTGGAGATATTACTGTTTGTGCATTTACAATATTCATTGATTTTTGCCATTGAAAAACGTCCAGAAATGTTTGAAGCTACTGACTGAATGAAAAGTCACTCTCTTTGAATCTTCTTTATCATGCTAGGATTGGTAGGAAAAAGAAAATTTCAAGAATTGAAGCTACTGACTGAATGAAAATAGCTGCATCTCATCTCTCTTTGAATCTTCTTTATCATGCTAGGATTAGCAGGAAAAAGCAAAAAATTCAGAATTGCACCTTGCAATGTGGAGATATACTGTTTGTGCATTTACAATATTCATTGATTTTTGCCATTGAAAAACATCAGAAATGTTTGAAGCTACTGACTGAATGAAAGGAGCTGGCATCTCACTCTCTTTGAATCTTCTTTATCATGCTAGGATTAGCAGGAAAAAGCAAAAAATTTCAGAATTGCACCTTGCAATGCGGAGATATTACTGGTTTGTGAATTTACAATATTCATTGATTTTTGCCATTGAAAAACGTCAGAAATGTTTGAAGCTACTGACTGAATGAAAAGGAGCTGGCATCTCACTCTCTTTGAATGTTCTTTATCATGCTAGAATTAGCAGGAAAAAGCAAAAAATTTCAGAATTGCACCTTGCAATGCGGAGATATTACTCTTTGTGCATTTAACAATATTCATTGATTTTTGCCATTGAAAAACATCAGGTTATTCATATACCAGAAATGTTTGAAGCTACTGACTGAATGAAAAGAGCTGGCATCTCACTCTCTTTGAATCTTCTTTATCATGCTAGGATTAGCAGGAAAAAGCAAAAAATTTCAGAATTGCACCTTGCAATGTGGAGATATTACTGTTTGTGCATTTACAATATTCATTGATTTTTGCCATTGAAAAACATCATGTTATTCATATACCAGAAATGTTTGGAAGCTACTGACTGAATGAAAAGAGCTGGCATCTCACTCTCTTTGAATCTTCTTTATCATGCTAGGATTAGCAGGAAAAAGCAAAAATTTCAGAATTGCACCTTGCAATGCGGAGATATTACTGTTGTGCATTTACAATATTCATTGATTTTTGCCATTGAAAAACATCATGTTATTCATATACCAGAAATGTTTGAAGCTACTGACTGAATGAAAAGAGCTGGCATCTCACTCTCTTTGAATCTTCTTTATCATGCTAGGATTAGCAGGAAAAAGCAAAAATTTCAGAATTGCACCTTGCAATGCGGAGAAATTACTGTTTGTGCATTTACAATATTCATTGATTTTTGCCATTGAAAAACTCATGTTATTCATATACCAGAAATGTTTGAAGCTACTGACTGAATGAAAAGAGCTGGCATCTCACTCTCTTTGAATCTTCTTTATCATGCTAGGATTAGCAGGAAAAAGCAAAAAATTTCAGAATTGCACCTTGCAATGCGGAGATATTACTGTTTGTGCATTTACAATTTCATTGATTTTTGCCATTGAAAAACAATCATGTTTTTCATATGCCAGAAATGTTTGAAGCTACTGACTGAATGAAAAGAGCTGGCATCTCACTCTCTTTGAATCTTCTTTATCATGCTAGGATTAGCAGGAAAAAGCAAAAAATTTCAGAATTGCACCTTGCAATGTGGAGATATTACTGTTTGTGCATTTACAATATTCATTGATTTTGCCATTGAAAAACATCATGTTATTCATATACCAGAAATGTTTGAAGCTACTGACTGAATGAAAGAGCTGGCATCTCACTCTCTTTGAATCTTCTTTATCATGCTAGGATTAGCAGGAAAAAGCAAAAAATTTCAGAATTGCACCTTGCAATGCGGAGATATTACTGTTTGTGCATTTACAATATTCATTGATTTTTGCCATTGAAAAACGTCCAGAAATGTTTGAAGCTACTGACTGAATGAAAAGAGCTGGCATCTCACTCTCTTTGAATCTTCTTTATCATGCTAGGATTAGCAGGAAAAAGCAAAAAATTTCAGAATTGCACCTTGCAATGTGGAGATATTACTGTTTGTGCATTTACAATATTCATTGATTTTTGCCATTGAAAAACATCATGTTATTCATATACCAGAAATGTTTGAAGCTACTGACTGAATGAAAAGAGCTGGCATCTCACTCTCTTTGAATCTTCTTTATCATGCTAGGAGTAGCAGGAAAAAGCAAAAAATTTCAGAATTGCACCTTGCAATGTGGAGATATTACTGTTTGTGCATTTACAATATTCATTGATTTTTGCCATTGAAAAACCCAGAAATGTTTGAAGCTACTGACTGAATGAAAAGAGCTGGCATCTCACTCTCTTTGAATCTTCTTTATCATGCTAGATTAGCAGGAAAAAGCAAAAAATTTCAGAATTGCACCTTGCAATGTGGAGATATTACGTTTGTGCATTTACAATATTCATTGATTTTTGCCATTGAAAAACGTCCAGAAATGTTTGA